>NW_006408561.1:5979111-5996219 GCF_000296735.1 Chrysochloris asiatica
CAAGGTCAGCAGTTCGAAACTACCAGCTGCTCCGCGGGAGAAAGATGAGGCTTTCTGCTCCTGTAAAGATTTACAGCCTTGGAAACCCTGTTCAGGGTTGCTATGGGTCGAAACCGACTCGATGGCACTTAACAACAACAACATTGAAAGTACCATGAATTGGCACAAGAATGAACAGATCTATGTTGGAAGAAGTATAGCCAGAGAGTTACTTGGAAACCCAGAAGGCCAGATTTCATCTCTCATGCTCTGGACATGTTGTCAGGAGGGACCAGTCCTGGAAGAAGGATGTTGTGTTGGTAGAGTGGAGGATCGGAGAAAAAGAGGAAGACCCCTAATGAAATGGATTATCACGGTGGTGGGAGTGATATACTCTGGTATAGCATTGATTGTCAGGTTGGCAGGACCAGGCAGTGTTTCATTCTGTTGTGCATAGGGTCACTATGTGTTGGAACCACCTCGATGGCTCCTAATAACAACAACACAAATATAAAAGAACCATGCACTGTTATTGTTATTTATTTCTCCTTGCAATTTTTCTTTGTGATTTCAAAAATTAGCAAGTTATTTCTGTACTTCTAGGATTTTAATTCCAGAGTTTTCTGGGAAAAAATCTCGACTCTTATTTGGCCCCAAACCCCTAGATATATGAAGGGAGTTATGCCAGAAAGAAAAACATAAGAAAACATCTAAGGGGATGAGATTTATCAGACTTTAGTCTTAAGATCTTGGAAAGGAATGTGCTTTGAGGTTTCAGAAGTGTCATCACCAAGGTTCCATGCCTTTGCTGAAATGAAACTTGGCAGTGTCTCTGACTGGAATTTGTGTTTTATAAATCTAGGGAAGCTACACCCTAGATATTAAACCTCTCAGTTTCAGATAATGGGTATCATAAAATATCGTATGGCTTAGGCAATATATTAACAAACCAATGATGTCTGAAATACCTCACTCTGTATTAGATGATCAGGATTCATTAAAATCCTGAAATTGGGGAGAATCAGAAGAAGCTCTACCAGCAAGTTGCCATTGATCCTATTCATGACAATTCCATGTGTGTCAGAGTAGAACTGTATTTAATTTGTTTTTCAATGGCTGATTCACAAGTAGATCACCAAGTCTATTTTCTGAAATGTCTCTGAATGGACTTGAATGTCCAACCTTTTGGTGAATAGCTGAGTAGGATAATTATTTGCACTACCTAGGCAAAAAACCTTAGAGTCAGATTCAATTTTATTTAAAACAAGTACTGTAACATTTCTTATACACCTACCTACTAACCAGAAAATTTTATATCTGCTATATGTTATCATATATCTAGCTGAATGTAGTAATTTTAATCTACAATTGTAGGACTATGAAATTAAACAGTACTTTGACTTTTATCTGTCACCTAACACTTGGAAACTAAATATTAAGATTAAAAAATGCCTTTTTCTCTAAAGTAATGACTTCTGTCTTGAAAGTTTTCTACCTGAATGTGTTAATTATGTTTTTGTACTTCTACTATCTATTCTTACTTTAAAAAGATGACTATAAGAAACTCCAAATTGCTCATCCTTACCATCTTGGAATGAGTATGTATTATTCATTCTTTTGACTGTGGACATAGTGACATTAATTGTTTGAATGCATTTATAGTAGAAATGATATTATTTAAATGACCATAGCTTTCTTCTAAGAAATTCATAATGCTCTCTCAAAGTCTCTTGGAACAGCTGATTCAAATTTGGAAATCAACACTGCATACTGAGTCCTTTTTTTTTCTAAAAATACTAATATCCTCAATTACTTGTTTTTTTTTCCCTAGGCATGTATCTTTCTTTTATTTTTTTTCAGCAGGCAATAAGAAAGTGTTACAGCCATAGCAATGAAATGATATATGATAGGATGAATGTAAAACTAATGTTCTCCCATGTAAACTATCACATAATTCTCAATAAAACATTAAAAAAAAATGTTGCCACAGACCTGGCATTCATTATAAAATAATTCTATATTTTCTAGCATTTAATGAAAACATCCACTTAAAAACTTAACCTTATAATGTAACTTTTTAAGCTTATACAGCAAGAAAAAAAAGAAAGAAAGAAAGAAAAAGGTTGCATTTTAAATGAATCTGAATAGACAAGAAAAAAAAAAATAGGAAAAGAAATGTGGGGTGAAAGTTAAAGTATTACTCCATACTTTTCAAACTTAATCCATTCCCCTATTATGCAGTTTAGATCCAAGCAAAATGTTTTAAGTATCTTTGATTCCTTGAAATCTTAAATTTAACACTCTTCTGGATAAAGCAGTCTTTCTCTTATGCTTATGAGACAATGAACTACAGAATCAGAGATGGCACTGTTTGGGCCTTTGATCCAAGATCCAAGGAGATGAAATCCTGTTTGTTGTATATAAACATCAGAGAACCCATTCTAATTTAATAGAATGATGATTTTGTTTCTTATTCCATGGCTAAATACTCTGTTTCCTAAAAATGCTCGCTGACGCAACAATAAAGGTTTTGTGTGTTTTTTTTTTAAAAAAAAAGAAAGAAAGAAAGTGTTACAGGGTACTTGAACTCTTGGTGTGGCTCTGTAAGATCATCACAGGACTACAAACCACAAGGTCAACAGTTCAAACCCACCAGCTGCTCCTTGGAAACCTTATACAGGTTTGCTATTATTCAGAATTGACTCAAAACACTCAGCAACAACAATATAGAGTACTTATCTATAACATTCAAGTTAATAAATAAGTTAATAGTAATAATATGCATTGCTAGTTATTAGGAAATAACCATTTAGTCATTAACTTGCAATGATAATTTAGATAATTTCCTAGACCTCATTTTTCTCTACTGTATCATAGGAGTATATATGCTTTATAACATTCCTTTCCTATATTATACATAAATTCTCTGGTTATACAGAAAGCACACAAGTTAATATGTAATAACAGACTCGGCAGAATTTGAGAAAATGAGGTTGATTTTTGAGACTGCCCATATTATGACACCAACACTCTTCATTCAGTTTGTTGTATTGTTGTGGCTTGCATATTGCTATGATGCTGAAAGTTATGCTACCAGTATTTTAAATACAAGTAGATGACTCACAGTGGACAGGTTTCAAAGGAACTATCAGAATAAGACCAACCATGAAGAGACAAACTACTTCTGACAGATACAGTTTCAGACGATGAAAACATTATGAATAGCAACAGAAAATTATCAGATACAGTGTTGGAAGATGTGTTCTTCAGGTTATTGTTGTTGTTAGGTGCCATCTCATCAGTACCAACTCATAGTGACACTATGCACAACAGAACGGAACACTGCCAAGTCCTGGGCCAACCTCACAATTTTTGCCACACTTGAGCCCATTGATGCTGCCACTTTGATAATCCATCTCGCTGGGGGTTTTCCTCTTTTTCTCTGACCCGCCACCTTACCAAACATAATATCCTTCTTCAGCAATTGGTCCCTCCTGACAATATGTCCGAAGTATGAGAGACAAAGTTTGGCCATCCTGGCCTCCAAGGAGCACTCTGGCTGCACTTGATTTTGGCAGCCAATGGTACTTTCAATATTCTCTTCAAACACCAGAACTCAAATGTATCAATTCTTCTATGATCTTCCTTATTCACTGTGTAACTTGTGCATGCATATGAGGTTACTGAAAATACCATGGCTTGGATCAGATGCACCTTAATCCTCAAACTGACATCTTTGCTCTTAAACACCTTAAAGAGGTCTTGTGCCACCGATTTGTCTAAATGCAATACGTGATTTGATTCCTGGACTGCTGCTTCCATTAGTGTAGATGGTTGATCTGAGCACAAAGAAGTCTTTGGCAACTTCAATCTGTTCTCGATTTACTGATGTTATTTATTTGTCCAGTAGTAAGGATTTTTGTTTTTGTTACATTAAGGTGAAACCCATACTGAAGTTTGTTCTTTGATCTTCATCAGTTACTATTTTAAGTCCTCTTCACTTTCAGTAATCAAGGTTGCATCATTTGTATATCTCAAGCTGTTAATGAGTCTTCCTCCTATCCTGATGCTACATTTTTCTTCATATAATCCAGTCTTTTGGATAATTTGCTCAGCATACAGATCAAGTACTTTTGGTGAAATAATGTAACTCTGGCACAAATGTTTCCAAATTTTAAACCATTTAGTGTTCCCTTGTTCTGTTCAAACTTCTACCTCTTGGATTAGTAGTTGAAAATTATAACCCTGGTGATATAAATTATGCTGAATACTACATGATAGAATTTTGTAAGAGCAATGATTTGCTCAGTGCAAAGACTTTTTTTAAATAACATAAAAGGTGAACATACACATTGACCAGGCAATATTATGTTCTGTTGTGCATAGGATCGCTATTAGTCAGAACTGATCTTCTTTCTTGGAAGTCGTAACTTCCTCTTTCTCTGTCCAAGTTTCTCTTTTTTATATCTTGTAAGAGAAAAATATAATCAGAGAATTTATGTATAACATAGGAAAGGAATGTTATAATCATATACACTCCTATGATACAGTAGATACTTTAAAACAAAATCCCCAAACTATCATTGTTTTTCTGCAATAAATGGAGTGGAGTTTACCTGAAGATCATTGGGTATCAGTGTGGTGGGGGATAATGCTCTTAGGAATCTTGTATGTCTGTTCATAGAAATGGCATTTAATCTTCTTTTCAATGTGCTTTGGCACAACTATCACATTTCAAACTGAATGGGGTATATTTTTAGGAGGGTTGAAGGTACACCTTCATGTAGTCCTATATAGGAAAGCGGACAGATGGTTCATTATATGGCTGTCACAATGGCTGTTTTTTGTTATGATATGTTATGGCAAAGGCTTTAAAGACAAACTGCCATCAGCAAAAGCTAGAAAAGCTTTCTTTTCACATTTGTTCTCACTCATTTTCAATGTACTAACAGTGAATTTACACTGCTGAACACATACTTGCTAGCATATAATTTTCTATTTCAAGAATAAATTCCATTGGATAAAAGAGGGCCAAATGGGAAAAAAAAATATATTTCCATTTGTAAAATGTTTTACAATCTAAAAATATATATATGCTGATCCTGTAAGAGTCATGGTGTGGTGCTGGAGGATAAGCACTGATCAGTAGTTCAAACTGCCAGCCACACCTTGTGTGGATATGAACTGGAAACAACTCTATGGTGTACTTAACAACAACTACAACAATAAGCAATCTATCATTAGATATTTTCAATTATCTAATAAGAAGATGGCAGTTCCAACTCACACAGAAGTGCACTGCGATCAGTGTTTCAAATATCAACAGAGTCACCCATGGTAAACAGATTTCAATGGCCCTCCTAGACTAAGAACAGACTCAGAAGAAGGACTAGGTAGTCCAGCTCTGAAGGATTAACCACTAAAAACTTCATGAAAGCACTGATATAGAATCAAAAAATAAGCCACTCAGATTGAAAGACACTCAAAAATATGACAGAGTAAAAGCTGCTTCCTCAAAATAGAATCAACCTTAATAACATGAAAGATAAAAGTTTTCAGGAACTGCATTTCCTCATGGGGCATAACTCAAAATAAGCTGCAAGAAATGGCTACAAATGCTTAATAATAATCAAAACATGTAAAAGCACAACACATTAATCTATGAAAATTGGAATTTATAAAATGATAAAACATAAAGACTGATATCCTAGGTATTAGTGAGTTGAAATGGATAGGAATTGGTTATTTAAAATTGAAAAATCCTAAGGCTTACTATGTCAGGAATGACAAATTCAAGAATGGCATTGCAATTATTGCCAGAAAGAACATTTCAAGATGTATGGTGAAGTACAATGCTCTCTGTGATAGGATAAGGTCTATAAGCCTACAAAGCAAGAACAGCTAATACAATTATTATTCAATTGCATAACAAATCACCAAAGTCAACGATGGAGAAACTGAAAAATTCTGCTAACTTCTTCAGTCTGAAATTGATCAAATAAGTAATCAAGACACATTTTAATTATACTCATTCTTTTCCAGTGTTCATGGAACATTCTCCAGATTAGACCATGTGTTAGGTCACAAAACAAACCTCCATAAATTTACAAATATCAAAACATGACAAAGCATCTTCTTAGACCACAATGAAATTGAATTAGAAATCAACAAGTGGAGGATAAAGGAAAACAAGTCAAATACATGGAAACGGAATAACCCCCTGCTGAAAAGTGACTGGGCATTAGAAGAAATTAAATGGGAATTCACATAATTCCTAGAAACAAATGAGAATGAAAACACACCAGACCAAAATCTTTGGGAAGCAGAGAAAGTGGTGCTGAGAGAACAATTTATTGCAATAAATGCACACATCCAAAAAGAAGAAAGAACCAAAATTAACACATTAACACAGTATCTCAAACAATTAGAAGCAGAACAACAGAGGGAGCATATAGTCACCAAAAGAAAAGAAATAATAAAGATTAGAGCAGAAATAATGAGATAGTAAACAGAAAAACTATAGAAAGAATCAGCAGGACAAGAAGTTAATTCTTAAAAAGCATGAACAAAATTGACAAACCATTGGCAAACCTAACAAAAGAAAAGAGGGAGAAGACACAAATAACACGCACGAAAAACCACATGGGCGATTTGTCACAACAGAATCAAAGGAAACCAAACAGATAATCACAGAATACTATGAAGAGTTGTACTCCAACAAATATGAAAATTTAGAAGAATTGGATATATTCTTAGAAAAACATGACCTACCTAAACTCAACCAGAGTGAAGTAGAAAACTTCTACTTCAAAACTTCTTTGTTATGAATAGACCCATAACAAAGAAAGAAATTGATAAAGTCTTCAAAAAACTCCCAAACCAAAAGTAGTCCAGGCCCAGATGGCTTCACTGGTGAGTTCTACCAAACACTCAGGGAAGAGCTGTCACCAATTCTACTCAAATTATTCCAGAACATAGAGAAGGATGGAAAACTTCCTAATACATTTTATGAAGGAAGCATAACTCACATACCAAAACCAGGAAAGGATGTCACTGAGGAAGAAAATTATAGACCAATATCCTGCATGAATATAGACGCAAAAATTCTCAAAAAAATCCTACCCAACATAATCTAACAGCGCATCAAAAAAATAATACATCATGACAAAGTGGAATTCATATCAGGATGCAAGGATGGTTCAACATTAGAAAAGCAATCAATGTAATTCACCACATAAATAAGAAAAAAGAATAGAACCACATGATCATATTGATTGATGCATAAAAGGCATTTGACAAACTCCAACATCCATTCCTGATAAAAACATTCAACAAAGTAGGAATTAAAGGGAAATTCCTCAACATAATCAAGAGCATATATACAAAACCAACAGCCTACATTACACACCATGAAGAGAAACTAAAAACCTTCCGTCTGCGAACAGGAACCAGACAAGGATGTCCTTTGTTGCCACTCCTATTCAATATTGTACTGGAAGTCTTAGCCAGAGCTATACTGCAAAATAGGGAAATTAAAGGATTTCAAAATGGCAAAGAGGAAGTAAAACTCTATTTGCAGAAGATATGATCTTATACATAGAAAACCCCAAAGACTCAGTAAAAAAGCTACTAGACCTCATTGGAAAATTCAGCAAAGTGTCAGGATATAAGATAAACATCCAAAAATCAGTTGATTCCACTATAACTATAACAACAGTACTGAAAAGGGCATTAGGAAAGCAATACCATTTACAATGGCCACCTAAAGGAGGAAATATCTAGGGTTAAATGTAAATAGAGAAACACAGGACCTATACAAAGAAAACTACAAAACACTACTACAAGAAACCAAAAGAAACTTACTAAACTGGAAGAATGTACCATGCTCCTGGATAGGAAGACATAACATTATGAAAATGTCAATACTGCCCAAAGCTATTTAAACATATAATGCAATCCCAATCCAGATTCCAATGACATTCTTCAAAACAATGGTAAAACACATTACACACTTTATATGAAAAGCAAAGAGACCCAGGATAAGCAAAGCACTGCTTAAGAAGAAGAATAAGGTTGGAAACCTATCAATCCCAGATTTCAAAATTTATTACATGGCTATACACTTAACAACAACAACATAGTGGTCAAAACGGTCTGGTACTGGTACAATGAAAGATACCTTGATCAATGGAGCAGAGCCAAGAACCCAGAATTAACCCATCCACATACAGCCAACTGATTTTTGACAAAGTGCCTAAATATAACGCATGGAGAAGTGATAGTCTTGTCAACAGATGGTGGTGGCAGAACTGGAAAGCAATATGCAAAAGATTGAACCAAGACCTTTACCTAACACCTTATACAAAAATCAACTCAGTACGGATTAAAGACCAAAATGCGAATTCCAGAATTATGAAAGCCATCAATGAAAAAATAGGGACAAATGTGAGGTCTTTAATTCAGGGCATACATAGACTCCCAAACACTTTGAAAATTACACAAACAAAAATAGTCAAAATAGATGACTTGGACATGCTAAACATTAAAAAGACAAGAAAGAAGGAAAAGGTCAAAATGGATGTCAGAAGAGACACTGAAATTTGCTCTCCAGTGTAGAGATGCTAAAGCAAATAGAAGACATGAGGAGGTACAAGAGCTGAACAGAAAATTTCAAAGATAAGCTCTAGAAGATAAAGCCAAATATTACAACAAAATGTGCAAAGATCTGGAATCAGAAAACCAAAAAGGAAGACCATGCTCATTATTTCTCAAGCTGGGGGAACTTAAGAAAAAATTCAAGCCTTGACTTTAATTCTTGTAGGATTCTCTGGGCAAATTATTGAATGATGCAGAAAGCATCAAAAGAAGATGGAAAGAGTACAGACTCACTGTACCAAAAGGAAATGGTTAATATTCAACAATTTCAAGAGGTAGCATACGATCAAGAGCCAATGATACTGAAGGAAGAAGTCCAAGGTGCATTGAAAGAATTGTCAAAGAACAAGGCATGGAATTGGTGGAATAAAAATTGATATCAAGAAAGTGAGGCCGCACAGGTGGTACTCACTCATCTCTGCCAAGAAATTTGGAAGATAACTATCTGGCCAACTGAATGGAAGAGATCCATATTTGTTGCCATACCTAAGAGAGGTGACCCAACGGAATGCAGAAATCATCTGACAATATCTTTGATAGCCTATGCAAGTGAAGTTTTATTAAAAGTAATACAGAAACAGCTACAAGCATACATTGACAGAGAACTTCCAGAGGTTCAAGCCAGATTCAGAAGAGGCCGTGGAATGAGGAATATCATTGCTGATGTCTGATGGATCTTGGTTGAAAGCAGAGAACACCAGAAAGATGTTTACCTGTGCTTTATTGAGTACGCAAAGGCTTTTGATTGTGTGGATCATGACAACCTATGGACAATATTGTGAAGTATGAGTATTCTGGAACACTTAATTGTGCTCATGAAATCAAATGGCTGTCAAGAAATCAATGACGTATTGCATTAGGCAAATCTGCTGCACAAGACCTTTTAAAAGTGTTGAAGAGCAAAGATGACAGCTTGAGGACTAAGGTGCACCTGACCCGAGCCATGGTATTTTCAATAACCTCATATGCATGCGAAAGCTGGACAGTGAATAACGAAGACCGTAGAAGAATTGATGCTTTTGAGTTATGGTGTTGGAGAATATTGAAAGTGCCATGGGCTGCCAAAAGAATCAACAGATCCATTTTTGAAGAAATGCAACCAGAATGCTGCTTGGAGGCCAAGATGGCCTAACTTCATCTTTCATTCTTCAAACATATTGTCAGTTGGAATCGTCACTGGAGAAGGATATCATGTTTGGTAGGGTGGATGGTCAGAGGAAAAGAGGAAGACCCCCCACATGATGGATTGACAAAGTGACAATATCAATGGGCTCAAGCGTAGCATGACAGTGAGGTTGGCCCAGGATCAGACAGTGTTTCATTCTGCTGTACATAAAATTGCTATGAGTCGGTACCAATTTGATGGCATCTAACCACAACAGCAACCAGAATGGACAAAATACTGTATGATCTAAGAAGCATCGAAAGAAGATGGAAGGAATACATAGAGCCACTGTACCAAAAAAGAATTGGTCGATATACACCATTTCAAGAAGTAGCATATGATCAAGAACAGATGGTTTTGAAGGAATAAGTCCAAGCTGCACTGAAGGCATTAGCATGAAACAAGGTACAGGAATTGATTGAATACCAATTGAAATACTTCATGAAACTAATGCAGCACTAGAAGTACTCATTAGTCTATGCCAATAAATTTGGAAGAGAGCTACCTGATCCAAAAATTGGAAAAGATCCATATTTATGTCCATACCAGTAGAATGCAGAAAGCATTGAACAATATTTTTGATACCACATGAAGATAATTTTGCTGAAGATATTCAAACAGTTACAGCAATAAATTTACAGGGAACCACAAGGAAATCAAGCTGGATTCAGGTGAGTACTTTTAAGTAGGCATATCATTGCTTACCTCAGGTAGATAATGGTTTAAATAGAGAATACCATAAAGATATTTATCAGCTTTGTGAATCATAACAAACTATAGATAACATTATGAAGAATGGGAATTCCAGAACACTTAATTTTACTCATGAATCACCTGTATATAGACCAAGAGGCAGTTGTTAGAACAGAACTAGGGTGTAATTCATGGTTCAAAATCAGGAAAAATGTGCATCAGGGTTGTATCTTTTCGCCATATTTATTCAATCTGTATGCTGAATAAATAATCCAAGAAGATGAATTGTATGACAAAGAATGAAGAAGCTTCAGGGTTGAAAGAAGCCTGAAAGTAGAGAGCGCTTGAAGTATTTGCTGATGAAGATCAAAGAATACAATCTTTAGTATGGATTACAACTAAGTGCATAGAAAACAAAAATCCTCAAAACTAGACCAATAAACAACATCAGGATAAATGGAGAAAAGATGGAAGTTGTCAAGGATTTTATTTTGCTTGAATATTGTGGTACCTTGAATTTGCTTGATATGGCTTTTCTATCCACAGTCTTCTTAATTCCAACCAAATGATTAGGGATACAGGACACTAATGTTGGAATTGGTTAGTTTTGCCATCCCACTAGGTTTGAAAGGAGTCATCTCAGAAGCAGAAACATTGGATCCCAGGACCATCAAGAAAGAAGAGCTTGTGTTTCCTACCTGGAAAAGTGGCAACTGCAGAGGTGAGGTGTTAGGAGAAGCAGTAGCATAAAAAGTCAGAACAGCTGTCAATTAAGGAGCTCTGATAGCATAGTGGTTACGAATCGGGCTGTGAGCTACAAGGTCAGCAGTTCAAAACTATCAGCTGTTCTGCAGGAGAAAGATGAGGCTTTCTGCTCCCGTAAAGATTTACAGCCTTGGACACCCTATACAGGGTCGCTATGAGTCGGAACCAACTCCACGGCACATAACAACAACAACAATGGGCAGGAAGCTGGTTTACAGAATGTGCCCTTTGGGGATTTACAGTCTAGGTAAAGGAATTTTGTAACATTTAACTGAGCAAGGCAGAGCCTAAGGGGTCACATGGCAGAGAGGTCAAAGGCAAGAATGTGCTACACCTGCAGTACAACAGAGAAGAGGTGTTCCTGACTTGAGAACCGCTAGATTCTGAATTGTTTCTGATCATGAATTGTACCATTTTTATTTCCCTAGAGTAGTGGTTACAAGTCGGGCTGCCAACCTCAAGGTCAGTAGTTCTAAACTACCAGAGGTTCTGTGGGAGAAAGATGAGGCTTTCTGCTCCCATAAAGATTTACAGCCTCGAAAACCCTGTGCAGGGTCACTATGAATCAAAACCAATTCCACGGTACTTAACAACAACAGCAGCAACAATATACCCCAGAATTGTGGGTATTGTCTATGAGTTCTGTGTGGCCATTGCAATGGATTATTGAACCCACATGTAATTCAGATATTGGTGTAGATGGGATGTTGGTGTCATAATAAGGTAAAGAAGGGTTCAGAGTGGAGGCATGTCTGACCTCAGCTTTATAGGAATCGGCCTTGGGCTGATTTTGAGCTTGTTTCTCCTCCACCCTTGTGGAGCCAAAGGAAGTGACATGATCTCCACACCATTTTTGCAGATGCATAATCAATGCTCATGGAAGCAGCATTCAAGAAATCCAAGGACATATTACTTTTAGCAAATTTGCTGTAAAAGACCCCTCTAACATACTAAAGTGCAAAGATGTCAGTTAGAGTTCTGACCCAGTCTATGGCATTTTCAATGTGCTCACATACATGTGAAATCTGGAAAATGAATAAGGAAGACTGGAGAAGAACTGATGCATTCAAATTAAGGTGTGAATAAAGAATATTGAAAGTACAATGGACTGCCATAAAAGCAAAATAACTGTCTTAGAACAAGTACAGCCAGAATGTTCCTTAGAAGTGAGGATTGCAGATTTCATCTCTGATACTTTGCACGTTAGGAGGGACCAGTTCCTGGAGAAAAAAAACATCATGCTTGGTAAAGTAAAGGGTCAGTGGAAAAGAGGAACACCCTCAAAGAGGTGAATCAACATTGTGGCTGTAACAGTGGGCTCAAACATAACAATTGCAAGGCCGGCATGCAATTGGGCAGTGTCTTTTGTGCATGGGGTTGCTGTGAGTTGGAACTGACTTGGTGATATCTAATAACAGCAACAACATGTAAGGTACATACATACATACTCATACACAATAACTGTTAAAAAACTTCAATTTTCCTCATTGCTATTTTTGTGCTCTTGAAAATCTATACTATTCAGGGTTCTTTTCGTGCCTCAGAACATAAATATACTTAATTAGCTCTAGGAATACTGATGTTACCCTTCTTATACCTCTGCCCCTTTTTCTTCTCTCTGTTGTACTATAGACCAGTGGATGATAATAGTACCCCACCAGGTCACTGCTATCCAACTTTTCCTATGACTAAGTTAAAATTCTATCAATGAAATGAAAGTTATATTTATTCTTTCTTCCTCTTATATTATAATCAATGTATACTTTTTACTAGAAGTATAAAATTCCATACATATGAGTGACAGATGTTCTGACTGCCTCTCCCTATCCTGTCTCCTTTTCCTCCTTAGTAATACCTTCTATTTTTAGTTGAGCATATTTTGAATGAGGTAAATGTCTATACTTTCCATTTTTCATTACTAGCTAGAATTAGTTTGATAACAAGTTTTGCCCAATGATTTATAAATGGAAGTCTTGTAAGTAACTTTTGAAAATCTCCTTGAAGGAAAGAAACAAGCCATTTGAGGCCTAGCCATTTGAGGCCTAGGATAGGAATAGGATGCCTGAAGTGTTGGGAGCTATCTTGGACTTGTGGATAGGGCCTTTATTTAGGAGATAGGAGAAAGAGACCTAGCCAAAAAAAATTGTTGAGAAACGTATGGAACTGCCATGACAGCTTATATTCATAATAAAAATGGTGTATTGTTATTTCATTCTAGCTGTAAATTCTTGTTACTAATCAAACTGACAGTCTATTAAGTAGTACACAAATTATAGGATGGTCAGCATCTAAACTCTGAAGCTAGAGAATTTTTATCTGCAGCGGGAGCAGCTGGTGCTATTGTATCTGACATTGATAGTGATGAGTGGTGCATAATGACAGTTTAAGACAAGATGCTTCAGCACAGTGGAAAAAAAAAAAAATTCTCTAACTGAGAATCTCTTGGCACAAAAATAAGAACTTTTAAACTCAAGCTTTAAGGCTGTGTGAAAAGAAGGTAAAAATCCTGGCCTGTCATTAATCCTAGAGATGAAGCATAAACTTCGGATTCATTAAGTATTGAAGATTTTATTTTTAGAAATGTTTATCTAACATCATCACATAATTTTTGAAGTAACTTATAATTTAGCAAAGACTGAATTTGCATCTTTCTTCTTCATTAAGGTTTATGTCATTTTAAAATGTGTTTTGGAAAAAGCATATTAATACCCTGGAAATACTTGTATTTTTTAAATGCTTTAAAACTTTTTATCTTAAAAAAAAAAAGATAAGCTGGAATGTTTCTAGGAATACATAAATGAAACAAGTAATGTTTTGAAATATAATGTTTATGTGCATTTTACATGTGGCAAAAATTTTATATTTAATTGGACTGACATATTTTTCAACTGCTGACTTTAAAGTTTTTGCATCTCCATGTCTCTAAGGATTTTCTTTCGTACTTACATAATATGAATTAGTTATTAAATACATATTTAAAGATGTAAGAAGAGATTGTGCTTATGGAAACACTATTAAATTATTTTCCTTAAGCTTATTCACTCCTAACCACCTTGATCAGACTATTTAGGGCTAATTCAATACTTCATAATTTAATGAAAATTATCCAGGAGGGTATAGCTCATGACTAATACCTTTTCTGAATCCCCTTTGGGACTCTAGCATAGTGATAGCACATAGAGACAGCAAACACGATACTTATTAAAAAGAATATAAATAATTGTATTGCAAATATTCAAAAAAAACTATAGAAATTATATTATGTTTTATTATTCAGGGATGGCATTTTCTTTTCTTTCCCTTTTCTTTTTTTTTTTTTTTTAATGTGACTCTGCTATCCTGTTCCCTCAACTAATACATGGCTCCAATTCTTGCTAACCAAACTCATATAAAAATTTTTAAGGTTCATTGTATAGCAAGAGCTACAAAATGAGCACTTTATTCATTCAATTATTCAACAATATGCTGCTTCTTTTGGATTCTGAATACTGTAGAATAAGCTAGAAACACTTTACATAGTTTAAACCAGTGAATTTATGACAGTAAAAAACATGCTTTTCTGCATTCTACTTTCTGTAGTACTTTATCACCAGCACCTAGAATATTGTATAGTACATTATGAATTCCTAACAAATACTTATTAAATCAGTCAATGAATTAATCAGATATGTTTGTTTGGAAATGAGAAAAACCCAATTCAAACTAAGTGAGAAAACGGGTTTGGTCAAGGAAAACAATCAAGTAAAAAAAGAAGAAAGAATGCAACAGGGTCCAAGTAGGGTTGATATTAAAAATAATTAACTACCAGTGTGGTACAGATACCAACCAATCACTATGGAGGGTAAACTAATCAGATTAGGGCTAAGCCATAAATTCTTGATAAATTTATAGTGAATTTTAATTAGCCTGAGCCCTAATAATGACTCAAACCTTAGACACTGCTAGAACTGTTTCCGTCTCTTTTCTTTTATCCCTCCCATGGAAGAGCAGCTTAATTCCTATGGGTGCTGACTGTTCTAGAGGCCTGTTAGATGGTGTTTAGTGCTATCGAGTCAATTCCAACTCATGGCGATCTTATTTAAACATTTTAGGCTTTCAAGTCTTTAGATCTTAGCAGGAGCAGATAGCCTCATCTTTCTCCCACAGAGCAGTTAGAGGGCAGGCACCGGGGACCTTGTGGTTCACAATCCAGTGCTGATTGTATGGAGTCACCATGCTCCCAGAACCCTGTGGTATGGTGAATTACTTAATATGACCCTTCTAGTAGAAGGTCCTAGTGTAGCACTGTAGGGTAAGCTCTAGGTGACAAACCACAAGGTAGGTGGTTCAAACCTACCAGTCCCTCCTTGGAAGCACTATGATTGGAAATAACTCATTGACACTTAACAAAAACAACAGTAGAGGGTTACTGATAAAGAGGAAGACCTTCAGTAAGATGGCTTGAGCCAGTAGCTTTAACAAAGGGCTCAAGCAGGAACATTGTAAGTATGGCGCAGGACCAGGCAGTGTTTTGTTCTGTTGTACACAGCGTTGCTATGAGTTGGAAATGACTGGAAGGCAACTACAAATAATAACAACGGCAACAGCTATAGTCTTTGTGACTTTCACACAATGATTGGAATCATCTAAACATGGTATTTGAAATCTATGATGGTTGTAGTTATGAGTCACATGGCTAGGTCATGATTCCCAGTATTGTGTAGTTGTTCTACATTTGGGAAGTATTTTTCATTATGTGTGTAAGGGGGGTCACAGCATGGTGCTGTACAATAAAGTCTGGACAGCTAACCACAAAGTCATTGGTTCAAACTTACCAAACTGCTCCTCAGGAACCCTATACAGGGTTGATATAAGTCAGAAACCACTCAATAAATGAGTGCCTCCAATACTGCATCAGTTTTTATTTAAAAATTGCCATTTGTATTCCACAAATTCCTAGATCATTGTTCTTTGCGAAGAACTTCAGTATCATTAGCTCTTTATTTTTTTTTTTAAGTTTTTATTGTGAATTGAGTGATAGTATGGGAGAAACATCAGATTTACATTTATCTTATTGTATTTCATTTCATTGTAATGATTACAATCCCCTCCATGCATCATCATTCAAGAGCATTTGCTTCCATTCCCTCTGTTTTTTTGTTTATTTTTTTTTTTGGATGTATACTGAAGCACTTCAGACAACCAAAGGGTACATCCTGCAAGTCTGCCACCTGGCCACCAACACACAGCCCCTCTCCCTCCTTGAGTCTAGAGTCCCCAGCCACTCCATATTTCCACATCATCATCTCTGTCTCCATATTTGGAGTCATCGCTGCTTGTCTGGATAGGGTCCCACACCCTAGTCTTCTCCCTTGAAGGTCCTAGGGTCCTCTACTCCTAGACTGCAAGATCAACCACTCCCCTCCTTTTGCTAAAAAATGTCTACCTTTACATGGGCAATATTCACAATCAGTCCTGATAGCAATTATTCACTACTATCAAACCACAATGTAGCGCTATGGGTTAATGCGTCAGACTGCAAAGCCGTTTGAACTGCAAGGTTGGTGGTTCAAGCTCACCAGTCACTACTCAGAAACCCTATACAGGGTCACTATGGGTCAGAACTGACTCAACGGCACTTAACAACAACAACAATAGAACCACATGAGTCTTATCCCCATCTCCTTTCACCAGCCCCATCCAGACAGGTTGGAAGTCACTCAGTGGGAATTCTACCTTCCCCCACACCCTCTGGAACTATGCTCCCTATTGAAAGCTTGTAAGCCAGTCAGTTCATGCATTTGTAGCCCCCCTCCCCCACCATTTTTGGTAGACAGTGTCTAAGTTGCCCATCCCTGTCAACCCTGTGTAC
>NW_006408561.1:6008854-6016833 GCF_000296735.1 Chrysochloris asiatica
TGTTGTATTTATATTAAGATGATGATTGCATGTTGGTGTATTTTTAGGCATTCACTAAAGGCCTTGTGGTAGCTGTGATCAAGAGATGAGCTTGTTGTCTATTAGCTGATCATACAGTTTATTTCAGGATGGATTTAGCTGATGTTGCGTGTTGTCACTGATCCATTGTATGGCTACTGGTATTGGCTCTTGCCCAATGTGTGAGGTTGTAGAAGGTACAGTTGTGGCTGGGCTGTGTTGATGCAGTTACTGTCATTGGTTAGATGAGGGAAGAAGAGCAAACACAAACATAAGAGAGAAGGAAAACAAACAAACAAACAAACAAACCAGCAAAGAAATAAAAAAAAAAGAAAATAGTAAATAGAAATAAAAAAAATCAGGCAATGTCTTTCTCTCCACCAATAAACAGTATGCCTCTACACCATCTACTGCAATCTTGTCAGTAGGTGGTGTAGAGTTCACCATTCCCCCCCTTTTTTTTCTTGAACTCTTTTTTTTATCCTCCATGTATCTGCTTCTTCCCCATGTTTCTCCCAATGAGGGCTGGTCTAGAGATGGCCAGAGTCAACTATGCATATTTGGAGCAGGCCCACCCAAATGTAGTTAATGGAGATAGCTTCCCCTCCTTTAATGGGACTCACAGCTGCAGAAGTAGTCTTTGTGTGGCTCTGATCACAGGAACAACTGGAGTTTTCCTAGGGTGTATGCAGATGGGGGCCACCCTGTAGAGAACAAGAAAAATTCTCACTTTTATCTCCATGAGCCATAGGTATATTTCTGCAGTTGTCATATATTTTCTTGTCTCTCAAGCTTCTCATTAAAGCTCAAGATGGCTATAGCATGTTTGATCTGTTGCCACAGGTCATAAGTCTCTCCATTTTTTTTTTTTTTTTTTTGCTTCACCTGCTCAGCTCTGTCTCACAGTAAATATTCAATACATTTCTCTATCCTTTCACCTGAAGCTCAGAGTTTCAGGACTATCATCTGTATCAATTCATTTGTTTTTCTATATCTTTGTTGTGGAGGGTCCATACAGACTTTCTACCCAGTCTGCCATCTTTCCTTGCCTCACCTAGATCTCTTTCCTGATTTTAAACCAGGTTGTGTCCACTTTTCTGTTCGAATGCCTCTGTTTTGTGTGGAGGTACCCCGTGAGCACAATTAAGTTTTCGGAATTTCCATTCTTCACAATTTTCTTCAAAGTTAGTTATGATCCAATCAAGTGAATTCCTTTGCGTAGTCAATAAAACACAAGTAAATAGGTTTTTTTGATAGTCTCTGTTTTCATCCAAGATCCATAGCAATGACATCCCGCTTCCCATATCCTCATAATTTTATAATTATTTATATTAATTTGTTAATTATGGGTAATATAAAAGAATAGCAAGAAAATATTTTTGGGAATAAACTCTGGTTTTAGATTGTGCATTAACAAAGTAGCAGTTGAGTAAGTTCCTTACACATTTTTATCCTTAGTTTCTGTCTACCCCTAAAATGCTAGTTTTCTTAGATGACAGTTTGAAGATTCAATATTTTATACATACTATATATGCAAGGCATTAGAAATATTACATATTATCTCTAGATATTGATTCTGTTTCTTTGGTCATTCTCTTTTTAGTGCAGTCAGAATAAACAATATATTTACTTATCCTTGGAAGACTTAATCATAGTAAAAAAAAAAAATCAATATATAGTTTTTCACTCACTACATGTACTTATATAACATTAACAGACATTCCGTGAGTATTTTCACCCAATCTATGTTATTGCATGTCTAAGCAACCCTTTTACCTTAAATCTTCATTAGAATCATAAAGAATTTTTTAACAAGTCTAAAGCAATGCAAGGGAGGCCTCTTGCCTTCAAGAACAAGTGGCTCTTAAAAAGTCTCTCTTGTTTCTTCATCCTATGGCCTAGTTCTTTTATACTTAAATTTATTTGTAAGTTAAGAGACTATTCTTCACTACAAAAAAAAAAAAAATAGGTAAAAATAAGAATTAGAACTGGAAGGAATATTTTATATTATTTGGCTTAACTTGACCTTTTGAAATAAAGGAAGCAGTATCAGTTACATGAGGTCAGGCATCTAATTAGCATTGCAGCACAACCCTTCTGGCTCCTTGTCCAATATTTCTTTCTGGAGATGCATTTCTTCCCATATTGTTGTCGTTAGGTATCTTTGAGGTGGTTCTAACTCATATTGACCTTGTGTACAATAGAAACACTGACTCATATTAGCTTATTCTACAATCATTGACATGTTTGAGCCTGTTGTTGCAACCATGTCAATAAGTTTCACTGAAGATCTTTCTCATTTTGCTCATTCTCTACCTTTCCAAACATGATGTCATTTTATAAGGACTTGTCCTTAGAGAATAACAAATCCAAAGTATGTGAAATAAAGTTTCAGTATCCTCACCTCTGAGGAACATTCTGGCTATGCTTTTTCAGAGAGAAACTTGTTTGCTCTCCTAGAAGACCATGGCCTTTTTAACATTCTTTGCCAACACCATAATTCAAAGGCATCAATTATTTTTCAGTCTTCCTTGTTTATTATCCGTTTTAACACACATATGAAAATACAATGGTTTAGGTCAATTACAGCTTAGTCTTGAAGATGATAGTTCTTTTTTAACACTTTGCTGTTGTTGTTAAGTGTCATCAAGTTGGTTCTGACTCATAACAGCCCTGTATAGTGTTTCTGAGGAGCAGCTAGTGAGTTTGAACAATCAACCTTGAAGTTGAAACTGACCTTGCAGTACAGTGCTTATATTATAGTGCTTCACCAGGACACACTTTTTTAGCACTTTAAAAAGGTTTTTTGAAGTGCATTTGCCCATTGAAAAATGATATTTGATTTCTTAACTGCTGTTTTTATGGGCATTGATTGTGGATTCAAGTAAAATTAAATCCTTAAAAATGTCAACATTTTCTTTGTTTATCAAGATATTGCTTGTTGGTCCAGTTGTGAGGATTTTTGTCTCCTTCATGCTAATGTGCAATTCATATTTAAAGCTGTAGTCTTTGATCTTCATCAGTACTTCAAGTTCTCTTAACTTTCAGCAAGCAAGGTTGTATCATCTACATATTACAGGTTATTTATGGGACTTCATCCAATAATGGCGCCTCATTCTTCTTCACATAATCCAGTTTCTCAGATCATTTGCTCAGCATGTAGACTGAATAAGTATGGTGAAAGTATACAATCCCAGTGCACATCTTTCCTGATTTTAAACCACGCACTACCCAGTTGTTCTGTTTGAATGATTGTCTCTTGATGCTACATTAGAGCACAATTAAGATTTCTGGAATTTCTACTCTTTGTAATGTTACCCATAATTTGTTATAGTCCACACAGTTGAATGCCTTTGCATAGTCAATAAAATACAAGTAAACATCTTACTGGTATTCTTTGCTTTTGACAAATATCTGTCTAATATCAGCAATGATGGACCTCTTTCCACATCATCTAAATCAGCTCAAATTTCTGACAGTTCACTGAAACCCTTTCAAAATTATCCTCAGAAAAATTTCCTTGTCTGTGATATTAATAATATTGTTCAATAATGTCCACTTTCTGTTGGACCACCGTTCTTGGGCGTGGGCAGAAATATGGATCTCTTCCTCTTGATTGGTCAACTATCTGCTATTAGACTCAAAACTAAAATTTTTTTCTTAAGTCATTTCTCCTTGAAAAATGCTGAATGTCTTTTTGTCTTTTGTTTTTCTAACTCCAGATCTTTGACATTTCATTATAATACTGTTTTATTGCACCGTTCTTTTAAATCTTCTGTTCAGTTCTTTTGCTTCATTATTTCTTTCATTATCTTGTGAATTTCAGTTTCTTCTGACTTCTATTTTGACATTTTCTTTCTTGTCTGTTTAATGTTCTCTTGCTTTTTTCTATATGGGACTCTTGTTAGCATCCCACATTTCATCTGGTCTTCATGTCATCAAATATCAACTCCATTGTTGAGATGCTCTTTAAGTTCAGGTGGAATATACATAAGGTTTTCATTTCCTTCAGTTTCAACTTAAACTTGAATATGAGTAATTGGTATTCTGTTCCACAATCTCTCGCATTGATAATACTGAGCTTCTACATCTTTTTCTACAAATGTAGGCCATTAAATTCCTGTGTATTTCATCCTGCGGATTTCACATGTATGTTGTTGTCTTTGATAAGTTGGTTCCAATTCATAATGGGTTTCAGAGGAGCTACTACGGGGTTTGAGCCATCAGCCTTGCAGTCAGGAGGTCAGTGTTTATCTTTCAATGCCACATTGGGACCACTCCACATGTATAGTCAAAGTTTAAGTTGGTGAAGGCAGATATTTGCAATGAATAAGTTGGTCCTGAAAAATTCTATCATGTGATCTCCAGCATTTCTATAACCAAGGATATAGCTTCTTTCCTCTTGGTTTTCAACTTTTGCTTTAAAACACTTGTAATTATCAATGAGTCTTGATTGCATGTTTGATCAATTTCAGATTAAAGAAATTGGTACAATCCTTCAATTTTTTCATCATTGGATTTAGTGGTTGCAGTAAATTTAAATGCAAGTTTTATTATCTGGTCTTTCTTGTAGACATATAGATCTTATGCTATCACTGACCACATCGTACTTCAGGATAGAAATAGTCTTCTATTTGATATTGAATGACTCATTATTTCTATTCAATTTGACATTCCTGGCATAGTAGAGCATATGACTGTCTGATTCCAAATGATCAAACCAGTTCATTTCAATACCCTAATGCCTAAGAAATCAACTTTTGTGCATACCTTTTCATTTTTTACAACTTTCAATTTTCCTTTCAATTCATACTTTGTACATCCCATGTTCTGATTATTAATGGATGTTTGCATCTGTTCTCATTTTAATCTGTGCCCCATCAGCAAATGAAGGTTCCAAAGCCTTTGCTCCACTCATGTCCTTAAGGTCGACTCTTCTCCCAGGACACAGCTCTTCCCCAGTCATCTTTGAGTTGTTTTCAACAGAAGTGGTCATCTTCTTCCACTACATCAGACAATGTTTTGCTACTGTGAGGTTTTCACAGACCAGTTTTTTAAGAAGTATATCACCAGATATTTCTCTCTAGTCTGGTTTAGTCTGGAAGCTCTGCTAAAAGCTGTCTACCACTTGGTAACTCTGCTGATATTTGAAATCCTGGTGGCATAACTTTTAGCTCACAGGTACATTTTTCTTCCTCTTAGGTAGCTATTTTAAATAGTGATAGCTCTTTAGTAGTAAATGTTCATTGAGATAATGATCCTGAAAAGTGCTGTAGAGCTCAGAGGTACTTAAGCCAATGTTTCTTTGGTCAAAGAGACTAGTATGAATACGTTATAGATATTAATTAAAATACTATAAAATATTAAATGCCTGAAAACAAAATTTTATTCATTACAGACATAAAGCATAAGGGTAAAATGATTGCTTCTATCTTCCAGAGGAGGTCTGTAAAGTCTCTATTCTGATATTTAGACCTATACATTTGTCTTCTTAGTAGAGGTTTCTTCTAAGTGCTTTGATAACACTCAAAGTCAATCTCTTTTCTCCCCTAACCAGCTTCCTTTTCACTTCTGCTGAAATGTTTCTATGAACAATATTTTCATTGATCTACCTACCCAGGCTGGAAAAATTTATTGTTGTCTTTCTTTAGCCACATTTATTGTTAAGTGCCATCAAGTTGGTTTGATTCATAGCGACCCTATATAAGGTTTCTCAGGAGTACCTGGTAGTCTTGAACTGTTGACCTAGTAGTTTTAAGTCCAGTACTGGTCCTACAGCACCACACCAGGAATCCTAACCATATTTAGTGAACAATATATATATTACTTTTCATAACCACTTTAACATTCGTCTATTTGGTTCTTATCTCCCAATTATTATTTTTGTTATATTATTCATTCTGGATTCACTTCTTTCACTAATATCTCTTCTCTGCAATCCATCTTCAAACTTTCTTACAATTTGATCTTTCTCCTCTTTAATAATTATACAGTTCTCAGTGGCTTCCTGCTGATTTTATGATAAATTCTGAATATAAGCCAGAAAAAAAAAAAACTCTAAATCATGGCCCCAACATGCCTTTCTCATTTCGCCTTTTCCAGTATTTTGCTGGAAGGCCACTGATCTTTTACTTCTCACAAATTATTATGCTCATTACTCGTTGGAGCTTTTTATGCATTCTTAGCTTTGAATCTCAGTTTTTGTCCTATCCTTGAGATTCACATTAAATGCTACCTCTTCTAAGAAGTGTTCTTCACTGTCTCCAACACACACTGATCTATCTTCCTTCTGATATGCCTCAGTACTTTTAATATATTTCCCAGATTTAGCACTGATTATGTACCTATTTTGATATATTTGTTTATCTTGATCATTCACCAGACAACAAATCTGCCAGTCCCTTAATCTTTGTTCTAGCTATTTTTCCATATATTAGGGTTCAATTCTGTATTTTTGTTAAGTGCCATCAAGTCAATTCCAACTTATAGTGACCCTATATTGGGTTTCTGAGGAACATTTGGTAGATTTGAACAGTTGACCTTGCAGTTAGCAGTCCAGTGCTTATCTGACAGTACCACACCAGGACTCCATCTATACCATGTTGTTGTTATTGTTGTTATGTGCCATGGAGACGGTTCTGACTCATAGCGACCCTGTACAGGGTTTCCGAGACTGTAAATCTTTCTTCCGTGGAACAGCTGGTAGTTTCGAACTGCTGACCTTGCGGTTCGAAGCCCAATTCGTAACCACCACGCTACCAGAGCTCCTTTTCTAAACTATAGTAGGTTCAAAAAGTATATACTGACCTGAAATATGGAAGAGTCAGAAGTTGACAAATTTCAGCAGGAATGCGAAGAACCATTAGCTCAAAGCTGATACATAAGAGTGGGAGTTCAAACTTCTTTACTCTCCAACCTTTGTACCAATTCTTATGACAGCTGCCCCCAAACCTTACAGCACACTACTTCTCCAAATTTGATAATGGATTGCAAATACAAAATTCACAAGCCATCGTCACAGTTATGGGGTTTCTTAGGGAAGTAACTGGTAATTCAAAATCAGGATTAACTTTAAAGTATTAGAAACAACTCAGGATACAGATCATTAGTCATAACAGCTTCCAACTAGCACAGCTGTCAGCTTCCTCTTGGTGGTGCCCACAGGCAGGCCTCAATTCTTCGTCTGGTCTCTTCCACTGGGCACTGCTTGGGCCTAGTCTCTGTCCTTCTTCTCAGACAAATGCTACAGCTCTACTGGCTTCCTAGTTAAATGCCTAAAGGTTCCCCACTCCACCAGAAAGCCACTTGCCCCAAGGCACTCAGATCTCACACTCCATAGGTCACAGAATTTACTGCAGCTGTTATCTTGTACCTCTGCCGTCTCTTACATCCTTGTGACAGCTCTAACCATCTTTAATTATACAGCTCTGTTTGTTTCCTTGATCTAAGAGGTTTTCAGGGCAGGGATGCCTGGTCCAAAAAGATTGCTCCACACACTTCATATTCTCAATAGTAGTGAGTTCACCTCTCACCATCTGTGGAATTATGTTTATGTGAGCCTACTCCTTACACCAAGAACACAAAGTGACCATTGTCTCTTAAAGGATACAGTCACCTTATTTGCATATTAAGCTGTCCAATCCCTTTGAAAGGTTATACTATCAAGTCATCTTGACAGAACTATAAAACCAGGGCTAGAAAAGCCTTACATGAAAGCACATCAAAAAAATATTGCAACAAGAGTTCGAGTTCATGCAAATGTTTATTCTAAAAAAAAAAAAAATGTGTTTTAACATGTCTCTACATTCGGTAAATGGATGCAATAGGTTTTTTAGTAATACGTTTGTCTTTGTTGTTGTTAGGTGCCATCGAGTCAGTACTGACTCATAATGACCCTATGCACAACAGAATGAAAAATTGCCTGGTACTGGGCTAAACTCACAATTGTTGACATGCTTGAG
>NW_006408561.1:6018814-6020563 GCF_000296735.1 Chrysochloris asiatica
TTGGCCTTATTTTGGCTGGTGATATGGAGCTTTTCCGTCATCTTTTTCCACCGATGTAGTCAATTTGATTTCTGTGTGTTCCATCTGGAGAGGTCCATGTGTATGATGATCTCTTATAATGATCTCTTATCAATATCAAATATCTCATATTTGAAATGAACACATCATTGATTTGATATAATTATATCATGTGATATTCTACATCACTTCTATCACTAAGGCCATATTTTCCAAATACTCTGCCTTCCTCTTTGTTTCCAACCTTTTTATTCCAATCACCTGTGATTATCAATCTATCTTGATTGCATGTTTGATCTATTTCAGACTGAAGACATTGGTAGAATTCTTCTATTTCATCCTCACTGGCTTTAGTGGTTGGTGCACAAATTTGCATAATAGTGTTATTAACTGGTCTTCCTTGTGGGCGCATGGATATTATAGTATCATAGACAGCATTGTAACTCATGACAGATCTTAATATTTTCTTTCGACAATGATGAATGTGATGCTATTTTTCTTCAGTTTGTTATTCTCGACATAGTAAACCATGTGATTGCTAGATTCAAATTGGCCAATGCCAGTCCATTTCAACTCACTCATGCCTAAGATATCGATGTGTATGCATTCTATTTCTTTTTTGACAATTTCCAATTTTCCTAGATTCATAATTCATGCATTCTACGTTCTGATTATTAATGGATGTTTATAGTTGTTTCTCTTCATTTTGAGTTGTGCCCCATCAGAAAATGAAGGTCCCGAGGACTTTACTCCATTCGAGTCCTGAAAGTCAACTCTAGTTTGGGAAGGCAGTTCTTACCCAGTCTCATCTGAGTACCTTCCAACCTAAGGGGCTCATTTTCTGTCACTCATATCTGACAGTGTTTCTCTGCTATTCATAAGGTTTTCAGTGACTAAATATTTGGAAGTAGGTTGTCTCTACTACTTTATAGTCTGGAAGCTTATCTGAAACTTATCCACCATGAGTTACCCTGTTGGTTTTCAATATACCTGTAACATAGCTTCAGAATTACAGCGACTCACAAGCTATCACAGTACAACAAACTGACAGATAAGTTGTGGACACTTGTCTAAGTCTTAAAAAAAAAAAAAAAAAAGTCAAACTAAAACAGTTTCTTTTGAGAGAATCTGCTATGCCAATGAAATCCAAACAGAGATGCTAGCTCAGCAGGTTATGGTGACTGTTTTTGTTTTAATTCCCAAGGGGTAATCTTGGTAGTTTTTATTAAATGAAATAACACAATCCTGGGATATTATTAGGAAGAAATTTTAACAAAATTGAAAACTGCATTGATGACAAAAAGGCGAGGAATTCAGATCCATGAATTTTTTTCCATGACACTACATTTGTTCGTTCTTTAATGGTGTCAAGGGCTTTTCTAAGAGTTTTTTGGGGAAAACTTTACCCCACCACCTTCCAACCCTGATATTACCTCTTCTTTGTTCTCCAAACTCAAAGAAAATTTGAAAGGGACATGATTTGAACCCAATGTGGAGTCCTGGTGTGGTGCTGCAAAATAATGCACTGGACGACAAGGTAAGTTTGAACCACAACATCAGTGGTTATACCCCACCAGCCACTCATTGGAAACCCTATATAGGATCACTAGTGTCAGAACAGACATAACAGCACTTAACAACAACAGTAGGATATCAATAATTTTTTTTTGCATGCTATATATCAAAGATTAGGAGAGAACCTCTTGATTGTATCTTGATTATATCTTATAT
>NW_006408561.1:6024423-6026124 GCF_000296735.1 Chrysochloris asiatica
TATGAGTCGGTTCCGACTCGATGGCACCTGACAACAACAACAACAATATGTCAAAGAATGCAGAACTCTTTCAGGAGATATTAGACAGATAGAAGCACAGCTTTCAGCAGTGTGCATACCTAGATGGAGATATGTCAAGAAAAATTAGTTTCAAATTTTGATAATTTTGTTTAATAAACATCTCTATGATTTTATAGTAAGTTTGACTTAACTTGTTATAAAGAGAAAATCAATGCATTGCATGACCCTTAAAAAAAGAAAAAAAAAAACAAGAAAAAAGTACTCAATCATCACTAACTAATGGAACTTAAAGAATAAGAGGTTCTACATTGTAACATACTAGAATTTAGAAAGCAGGACAATTTTATGTAAAATGAAAATCACATTTTATTCTAACATTTTTTGAGGCATTACAATATGCTGACCACCCTGGTGCAGGTTGACGGTAGAAACACAAGTTTTATACACAGACAATGATATAAATGAAAATGATGAGAAGAAGGAGAAAGCAAAGTTTTAAATAGGATACTAAATTTGCATGGAGACAGAGCTGGGTAACAGAGCGAGGCTGACTGAGAGATAGGAACTATTTTCTTTTCAAAATGTAGCCATCCCAGGTTTTCTTTGGTTTAAACAAGGAGTAGAATGATGCTGTGTTGAGGGTGTTATATTTGTCTTTATCAGGCTCTGAGCTGTATCTGCTGTCAATGGCAACAAGCCAAGTTTTCCATTGTTTATAACAACAAATGATTTTAAATGAATAAAAATCCTTTACGTTCTGTGGAAGATGATAATAATAAGAATAAAAAGCAAAATTATCATTAGCTGTATTGTATTTTCCCATCTGCAACTCGGACCAATTTTCGGCATTTTATTGCTTAATTTAGAAATAGTTAACCTCAGCTGCCAAAACCAATTGAGACTGTCAAGTACGGGAGGACCATACACAGCATATGGACATCTTGGAGAGTGACCTTAGTTGCCATGCTTCTTCTCATTGCCCGAGAGCTAATGGTACTCTGCACCTTCTGGCATTGAATAATTTATCTGAAAGAAAAGAATATTCACACATTTTATATATTTATTGGTTTAAGAAAATTGTTTTAAAAATCCCCAATATACATACTAAGAAAACAAAGTATTAAATTGAGGAATGGAAACAAATCATAAATAATAAATACCAGCAGCAATTTATTTGGCAAGGAATGAAAATATTAAGAGTAGTAGTATGTCAGTGTGATGGTCATTCTGTCTTATACTAAAAACTCTCATAATGCAGACAACCAAATACACATCTTCCCAATACACTTCTAATAACCTTTGAGAAAACTAAGATACGTTTAAGTCCTATTTACTATTCTACTTCAACTGGGGATTAATTATTGGTCTTTTTTATTGACTTCTGTTCCTCCTGCTGTTTTTGTTAAGTGTCATTGACTCAGTTCCAACTCGTAGCGATCCTGTATAGGGTTTCCAAGAAGTGGCTGGAGAGCTTGAACCACCAACCTTGCAGTTCAAACCCTCATTGCAGTCCAGTGCTTTAGCCCACAGTGTCACACCAGGACTTTCTCCTATTCTTGTCCTAAATGTTATTCTAGCCAAGGATCCTTGTTCAGTTTTGTGTTCCTCAACAAGATTACTCTCAGTCAGTACCAAGGTTTTAAATTTGCCAACGATATCCAAAGGTTTATTTGTAGCTCT
>NW_006408561.1:6026554-6038428 GCF_000296735.1 Chrysochloris asiatica
AAGACCAGAAGAGTTGTGGAATGACATCATGAACTCGTATAGGAAGAAAGCAAAAGGTCATTAAATAGATAGGAAATAAAGATAAGAAAAAATTGGGTGTCAGAATAGACTCTGAAACTATCTCATGAGCATAGAGAAAATAAAATGAAAGGAAGAAAGGAGGATGCAAAAGAGCTAGACAAAAATTTTCAAAGGGCAGCTCAAGGAGACAAAGTGAAGTAGTAAAATGATATGTGAAAATACCTGGAGGTAGAAAACCAAAAGGTAAGAACACAGGTAGCATTTCTCAAAGCTGAGAAAACAAAACAAAACAAAAAAAAAAAAATGAAGAAAAAATTCAAGCCTCAATTTGCTATACTGAAGGACTACAGGGATAAAATACTGATTGATGCAGAAAGCATCAAAGAAGACAGAAGGAATAGAAAGACTCACTGTACCAAAAAGAAATGTTTAATGTTCAATCATTTCAAGAGGTAGCATAGGATCAAGAACTGTTGGTACTGAAGGAAGAAGTCTATGCTACACTGAAGGCATTGGGAAAAAGCAAGGAATTTATGATATACAAATCAAAATATTTCAACAAATAGATGTACCACTGGAGAAACTCACTTATCTATGCCAAGAAATTTGGAAAACAGCTACCTGGTCAATTGATTGGGAAAAAAATCCATATTTGTGTCCATTCCAAAAAAGGTGACTCAGTGGAATGCGGCAATCATTGAATAATATCAGTAATATTACAAGCAAAAATTTTGCTTGAGATAATTTTTAAATTTCTGCTATTATTTCTGTCACAAAAGCCATATTTTCAAATGGCTGATCCTTCCTTTTAGTTTCAACTGTCATATTTCCAATCATGAGTAACTATCAATGCATCTTGATTGCATGTTTGATCAACTTCTGACTCTACAATTGGTAGAATTCTTCAATTTATCATTCCAGACATAGTAAACCATGTAATTGTCAGATATCAAATGGCCATTACTAGCCCACTCTAGATTATTATGACCTGGGATATAGATATTTATGTGTTCCATTTCTTTTTAAAAAAAAAAAAAAAAATTTCAATTTTCCTATATTCATACTCTATGCACTCCATGTTCTGATTATTAATTTTGAGTTGTGCCCCATCAGCAAATGAACACTCTTGCTTTAAGGAGCTCTAGATTCGATTTGAACACACTTAATAACAAGAAAAAGGAGCTCTGGTAGCGTAGTGGTTACGAATCGGGCTGCGAACCTTAAGGTCAGCGGTTCGAAACTACCAGCTGCTCCGCGGGAGAAAGATCAGGCTTTCTACTCCCGTAAAGATTTACACCCTCGGAAACCCTGTACAGGGTCGCTATGGGTCGGAACCGACTCAACAGCACTTAACACACACACACACACAGTAACAAGAAAAAGTGGTATAATAGTTCATCTCTGGTCTGCTAACTGAAAGATTGGTGGTTCAAACCCACCAGTGACTCTGAGAGAGAAAAGGCATGGCTGTCTACTCCTGTAAAGATTATATTCTAGAAAACCATATGGAAGAGTTCTACTTTGTCATACAAGGTATTTGTGAGTCAGAATGACTCAACAGCACACAACAACAATCTTTCTTTGGAGTCACTGGGTGGTGCAAATGATTAGCTTGTTCAGTTGCTAACCAGAAGGTTGGAGATTCATGTTGACCCATAGGTATCTCAGAAGAGAGGCCTGGTGATCTACCTCCAGGGAGAAAAAAAAAAAAAAAAATCAGTCATTGAAAACATTATGAAGCATCGTTCTACTCTGACACACATGGGGTTCCTGAGTTGGAATCGATGCCATGGCAACTAGTGTTGGTTTTAATCATGTTTTAAAGGTCTTTTGACTTGCTAGTCCTTCTGTTTGGATTTCTCTGTCCTCTTAAGTTTTCAAAATTGGTTTCTTCTCACTATCCAGTGTGAAGGCTACTAATCATCTAAATTTACTGATCATCTAAATTTAAATGGTCCCATTCTTTCAAGTCACCTTTTTTCTCTTGACTTCATCTAATTTTGTTCATGGCATTTAACATTTGAAAACACACTATTAATGTGCTTGATTTTTTGTTGTCTTTTTCCATTTAGAACAAATCTTCATAAACTTTATAAACTATTTGTATGACACATGGGTAAAATTGGACTAGTGACTTGTGTGTTTATTAAACACCAACTAGACATATCTAGTAAGCAAGTGATACATGGCTCTAGAATTCAGTGGTCCAGATCTCCAGGTATCCTATCGGTTGGCCAAAGAACCAGAGATATCTATTATTTGGCACAACTCTAGGAAAAATCTACTAGAATTAAATCTTCATGAAACTAGGTCCATCTTCTTCACTATTCTAACCCTACTTCTTATGATACACCCTGTTGAATAGTGTTTATCTTAGCAGATTGCATTGAATTAGTTATTAATTTTGTCACAAAAATAAGGAATAGAGTGAGATGACTATTTTGAACAAAGTTCTGTTTCTTTATTTATGTTTCACTCTTCAAACAAATTGAGACAGCTCACAATCACTGACATTACAATCCAAGGATCTTTAATGCAAATTAATAAGAAGCTTCATCTCTATCTATCATCTATCTATCTATCTATCTATCTATCTATCTATCTATCTATCTATCTATCATTGACCTATTATCTACACATCTATATAGCAGACTGATCAAGGTTCAATTTCATTTATATTAACCTCTTGATGGCTTTTTACTCTTTCAAAGAAATGTTTCTGTTTTTATCTCTTTTATTAAACAATGTGTTTTCCTCTTTGACTTGGCTTCCAGAAAGCTAAATGTTATTTTTTTTTGCCATTTTACTAGACTTTTGATCTCTCTGTATGCTCTGTACATATGTTTCATCCTCCTACACTGATTTTGCAGGGTGAGTTTGTTTTGTACAGATTCTTTGATTAACTTTTGTCCTTTACAAAGGAGAATAATTTAGCAAAAACAAAACAAAATAAGCAGCAACCACAAAACTCTGCTATTCCTGGTAACTAGGATAAAAGGGGAAATATAATGGATGGCATAGTTTGGTTGTTGGGTAGAAGCAATATGTCATTTACCAGGAGAGAAAATTTTACCTGAATTGACTCTGAAAAAAAAAAAAAATTGTTCATAGGGTATTTATTAAGGGCTCTATAGCAAGTACTGAAAAATCTAAGGGGAAATACTAACATGTATTGAGTCCATACTAAGTGCTACTTAAGTTACAGAGTGACCATAAATTCCATTTGTCCTTTATTTAAGCTTTACAACAACACTTGAGTATTTACTAATACTATCCCCAATGTACAGCTGACAATAGGGTAGGGGATTTTAAGCATCTTCATTTGATTTCTGAACATTGGGGGCTGGTGGGGAATTGAACATCTGTAAAAAACAGTCCTGTGAGAAGCCAGTTACAATATACACACTCACATAGTTTACTGGGCTAAGTTAAAATATGGGACTAAGATTTTAAATTACTTCAAGTATTTTCCGAGGAAATGCCTGTTCATGCTAGGAACCAGCAGAAGTAATTTCATTGGTGCTAAGCCTGCATTAAAGAGACTAATGGCATTGTAAGTTACCTTCATAAGCAGGATGTGACCTCACCATTGAGAATTGGTGTCAACTTGAGTGGGCGAATTTAAAATATCACACCATTGAAAGCAGATGATTCATGGATGTTCTGCAAAGCATTTAGGAATCTTTTTTCATCTTGATCTCTTTTAAAGGTTGTTAAATTTTACCATCATTGACATGCTGCTGAGCTGATCATGCTGAGGTATATGTGTCCTAGGGTAAAATTGAAATTGAAGTGGACGTGACATGAGAGACTTTGTACTGGGAGCCAGCAAAAGAAAGGAATTGTTTTTTGTTATCAGAATGTAAGAGACACGGAGACTATTGGATTGCATGGCTGCTTTGAGTAAAATAGAATTTCATGTGTGCTTGTTATTGTTGGTAAGTGCCATTGAGTCGGTTCGGATCCATAGCGACCCTGTATAGGGTTTCTGAGGCTATAAATCTTTACCGGAGCAGAAAGCCTCATCTTTCTCCCAAGGAACCGCTGGTAGATTTGAACTGCTGACCTTGGGATTTGCAGCCCAACTTGTAAGCCTTCTCGGAGATTTCCTGGAGTCAGATATGAAATCTGATGACAAAGAGCCCTAGAGGTTCTGAAATGAGACAAGATTTACACCACTGATTGGTGGTGTGGTGTCCCACTCTCTGCTTTGGTGTGCAATGGAAACATAGTGGAAGACAAAAGAGCAAGAACTCTGGAATCTTTTAAACCTAAGGTTGAGTGTTGACTTTGTCCATTTTGGGCAAGTTACCTGAGCCTCATTTTTTTCCTCTATAAAATGGAAACCTACTATTTAACTGATAGCATAGTGGATTATGAGCTGTGCTGCTAATCACATGATCATCAGTTCAAATTTACCAGTCTCTCCATGGGTAAAAGATGAAGCTTTCTGATCCTATAAATATTAATGGCCTCGGAAACCCAAACTGACTCAATGACATACAGCCACCACTATTAAACTCAAAGGCTGAGGTGAGATCCAATGAAATAGTCTACCTTCAAACACTGCTGCATCACAGTTATTCAGCCAATGTGAATAGAATTCTAACTTCTTTATTGAAAGGACTGGACACATTATCTTCTCTAAAGACTTGTTTTTTGTTTGTTTTTTAAGTATAAGTTCATTGGTTACTGTAATGTGAAATATTAGTATTGAAAAACACAGCTAAATGTTAGAATTATTTTCATAGTTTTAGAAAATGTGCATGCCTGGATCTCACCAATATGGAATCAGATTTAATTAAATTCTATAAGTAAATATGCTGAGCATCATTTTTTTTAAATTTACCAGGTGATGCAGCTCAAGCAGGGTTCTAAATTATTATAGTGGGAAATGTCCTGTTAATTATCTAATATATAACTATTTCTTGTCTATCTAGGGGTCATGGTATTTTGCCTTCTCTTTCAGAATTATAAATTTAAAGTTCTTGGTCAGGTCTTCTCCACCCAGAGGCCTCTGAATGGGGAAATTTGTAGAAGGAGTTGGCAAATCCCCAGTAGTTCTGTTTGGACTCATCAGAATGGCAGGCATTGAGGGAATAACGCTGCAAAATGAGGGATATACATCCTTCAAATACCAGCAGAGATGACTTAGGAGATATTGACATAGGAATGAAGCTTTAGGAAATAAAATTAACTGAAAGCAAAACAAATTAAGATGATGTTTAAGAGACTATCAAACATAGTTGAAAGCAGATAGTTGCCTAAGGAAATAATTAGGTAAGTACGAAAAAAATGTACAAATGTGTGTACATTACACTATAGATTAAAAAAAATAAAAACAACTAGAAATGAAACATAAAAATTCAAGAGTGGATTATCCAGAGACATATTAGAAATTGTGTAGGCTTTTCCTAGTGCTTTGATTATTTAGTGCTGAGATAACAAAAATACCACAGTTCATGGTTTCAACAAACAGAATTTCACTTTTTATAGGCTAGAAGTCCGAATTCATGGTACTGACTTTAGGGGAAATCTTTCTATCAGTATTGGCTCCTTGTCTCTTTGTGATACTGCTTCTAAGTGATCTTCATGTTTCTTGGCATCACTCTTCCATCACCTCTACTTATTTTTGCTTATTTGTTTGATATCTTTTATATATCAGAAAAGACCGATTTAAGACACACTGTTGTTGTTGTTGTTGTTAAGTGCCATCGAGTCGGGTCCGACCCATAGCGACCCTGTACAGGGTTTCCGAGGGTGTAAATCTTTACGGGAGTAGAAAGAAGACACAGTGTACCTTTACATTAATCTTGTCTCATTAATATAACAAAGCCAACCCATTTCCAGATGGGGTTACAACCATTGGCATTTTTGTTGTTGTTGTTAAGTGATGTCGGTTCTGACCAATAGTGGCCCTGTATAGGGTTTCAGAGTAGCAGCTGGTGGGTTTGAACCATCAACCTTGTAGTTCAAACTGACCTTGCAATCCATAATATTATCCTGCAGCACCATACTAGGACTCCACCATAGTCAGTCAGAGAGGAGACACTAGTCACCTGTTAGTTAAAGGATAGTAACATTTATGCTTTTAATAAACATCATGTGTAGTCAATTGGTTACTACAATTTCAAATATGAATCCTCCCAATATGAAAATAACTCACTGAGTCATAATAACTATCTTTCATAAAGACACTACCTTTTACAAATGTTTAACTAGATGACTAGATGTTTTGGATTTAATTGCGTTCCCCCAAAATATGTGTTGGATAGGATAGGATAGGATAGGATTTATAACACATATGACCCTTCTAGCCATAGTCTTGGAGTGCTGGTGTGTTGCTGTAGGATAAGCACTAGACTGCAAACCACAGGTCCCATGGTTTGAGCACACCAGTCACTCCACAGAAGAAATATGAGGCTTTATGCTTTCTTGAAGACCTAAAGTCTCGAAAATTCTATCCAGGATTGCTATGAGTCAGAACCTAACTCAATGGCACAAAATAACAAGTCATAGTCTTTGTGACTCGCACCAAAAGGCTGGATTCTTGTTGTTAGGTGCCACACGTGGGTTCCACCTGTACTTAACTTAGTCACAACAGAAGGAAACACTGCATCATCTTCACAATTGTTGTTATGTTTGAGTTCATTGTTGCTGCAACTGTGTCAATTCATCTTCTTGGGGTCGTCCTATTTTTCATCAACCCTCCACTTTTTCAAAAATGATGTCTTTCTACAGGTACTGTTTTCTGCTAATATGTCCAAAGTACAAGAGATGAAGTTTTTCAATCCTTACTTCTAAGGAGCATTCTGGCTACACTTCTTCCAAGGCAGATATATTTGTTCTTCTGGCAGTCCATAATATCTTCAATATTCTTCTCTAACACTGAAATTCAAATGCATCAGTCCTTCTACAGTCTTCCTTATTGACTGTTCAATTTCCAAATGCATATGAAGAGAATGAAAATACTATGGCTTGGAGCAAGTGTACCTTAATCCTCAAACTGAGGATTGCAAGATAAAGATGTATTTTACTGCAGATTTGCCTAATGCAATATGACATTTGATTTGTAGACAGCTGCTTCAATGACTTTTGATTGTGGATAAATCAAAACGAAGTTTTTGGCAACTTCTTTTCTCTATTTATAATGATGTTATTTACTGGTCCAGTTGTGAGGATTTTTGTTTTCTTTAAATTGAGATGCAATCCATACTGAAGTCTTTGATCTTCAACAGTAAGTGGTATTGTGAGCTAATGTGCTGGACTGCAAGGTTGGTTTTAACCACAGAGTCGGTGGTTCAAGATCACCAGCCACTCCTCATAAGCCCTATACAAGGTAACTATGAGTTGGAATCGAACACTTAAAAATGACAACAGCATCTATCTATCTATCTATCTATCTATCTATCTATCTATCTATCTATCTATCTATCTATCTGTCTGTCTGTCTGTCTGTCTGTCTGTCTGTCTGTCTATCTATCTTTCTATCTATCTAGTTAGATAGTTAGATACATATGATAGATAGATACTGGATAGATAGAGAGAGAACTTTTTGGAAGCTTATATATTCCTGCTTCTAATACCTTTGGGACTTCCTAACATTAATGCAACTGACTGTGACTAGACTCTCAAAGACAGGATGAGTGTATATTCTGGAATAATTTTTGTAGGTCTAGGTTGATGCCAGCAGTGAGGATGATTGGAGCAATCGTAGAGCTAAATTTTTTTCTCTGGTCCTCCTGATTTGCAAAGCGTAGGGAATGGTTCTACTATGGCTAATATTTGTATACTTGAATGAGTCTAGGAAACAAGGCACCATGCTATGAGTTCAGAAGGCAATCCTACCCCTCACTTACAGATGTGACAATAATAACGCTTGATTTTCTGAAAAGCACAAAGTTGTTGAATAAATTTGTTTCTCATTTACTTGTTAAGGAAGTGATGGGCGATGTATCCTGGCAGAAGAGAGAATTAAGACTAACCATAAAACACGTTTGGAGTCCTGGTGTGGCACTTTGGGATAAGCACTGGACTGCGAACCCCAAGGTCAGTGGTTTAAACCCACCAGCTGCTCCTCAGAAATCCTATACAGGGTTGCTATGAGTAAGGGCAGATTTAACTGTACTTAATAACAACAACAAACTTGGCTTTTATAAGGTGACTGCCAGTGACTTTTCCATTCAAATCTAGGTTGAAGTTAAAGATACCTTGCTTAAGATGGCAAGACACCTTGGAGTAAGTGCATAACATTTGATAAAGTGCACAAATGAGGTGTGGCAAATTCTGGGTTGGGGGAAAAGCTGATTTCTCTGGGACTCAGAAGTCACATCTGTAAAATGAGGAGTGTGACTGGATTCTTTTAAAATCTCCTTCTATTTTTAAACAGACTATGACTTAATGTTTTATTTTAAGTGTCAATAAACTAATTATACCACACATATTGTATCTTGAACTGATGATGAGAAAGTCTGAACAAAATATTATTCTCCTTTTGTCATTGGGCTTTGTATCTTTTTTGGAAATTCAAGAGACCTGTAATCATTAGTGTAGTGATTATGAATCAGGCTGCCAACTTCAAGGTCAGCAGTTCGAAACTACCAGCCGTTCTGTAGTTGAGGCTTTCTTCTCCTGTAAAGATTTACAGCCTTGGAAACCCTGTGCAGGGTCACTATGAGTTGGAACCGACTACACGGTACTTACCATCAACAACAGAGTCATTAGAGGGAGTCCTAGTGTGGCGCTGTGGGTTAATGTGCCAGACTGCAAATCTGTTTGAACTGCAAGATCGGCAGTTGAAGCTCACCATCTTCCCCTAGGAAACCCTATGCAGGGTCGCTATGGATTGGAATCGACTCAACAGCACTTAACAACAACAACATAGTCATTAGAAAAGCAGATCCTAGGTGTGGTACATTTGATCTTGCATGAGATTCAAGCACTGTAGCAAAATCTTGGCTGGACTTCTTAATCATTTTTTCTTTTGGTATAAATGTATATTATTGTTGTTGTTAAGTGCCATTGAGATGGTTCCAACCCATAGTAACCCTGTCTAATGTTTCCAATGAGCAGTTGGTGAGCTTGAACCACTGACCTTGCAGTTCAAACCAACTTTACAGTACAGTGAATTAACCCACAGTGCCACACAAGGACTCCATAGATATATATGGTAGCATTCCATTTTTAATTAGTATTGTGAAATTTCTTGTTTGAATTTTTGGTTGTAACTGGCTAATCAAAGGAGATGAGGCTTGTAAAGGAGTTTTGGAAGACAAAGTAAAGGTGAGAATCCACCCCCACCCACTGCCATTGAATCAATTCTGACTTAGAGCAACGCTGTAAGTTTAAAACTACCAGCCGTTCCGCAGGAGAAAGATGAGGCTTTCTTCTCCTGTAAAGATTTACAGCCTCGGAAACCCTGTACAGGGTTGCTATGGGTTGGAACCGACTCAAAGGCACTTAACAACAACAACAACATAAGACATAAGACAGAGTAGAATTGCTAAGTAGGATTTCTGAGATTGTAAAGCTTTACAGGAATAGACAGCCTAATCATTCTCCCTCAGAGTAGCTTGTTTGAAAGCACCAATCTTGATGTTAGCAGACAAATACTTATCCCATAGCGTCACCAGTGCTCCTTAAAGGTGAGAACTATTATTGTTGCTAAGTGCCAATTCTGACTCATAGAAGCAACTGGTGAGTTTGAACCACCAACCTTGTTGTCAGCAGCCCAGTGCTAATCCTACAATACCACACCAGAAAGATGAGTTGTCATCTTCCACAGAGGTTTTCAGCTCTGAGTAGTTCATCATGGAACGTCACTGTCAGGAATATTTACTACAGTAATGAAATAGACTACAATTAATAACTTCACTGCTAATTGATTACTCTTCAGTATAGGAGTCCTGGTGTGGCACTGTGGGTTAATGTGCTGGACTGCAAAGTCGCTTTGAACCGTCAGTGGTTCAAACTCACCAGCTGCTCCTCAGAAACCCTATCCAGGTTCACTATGGGTCAGAACTGACTCAGCAGCACATAACAACAACAACATAGAAAACTTAACTAGCTTCAAAAAAATTATTTTAAGCAACATTATTTGGAAAGCATTCCTTTGTTTAGTACAGCATTATTGTAACAGGTAAAACAGGAAACAAACAGAATGACCATTAAAAAAAGACTATTTAAATCAAGTGTGGCACACCATTTAATAGAATATTATGCATGTATATTTAACAGAATGAAGTAGATCTGTCTACATGGAAAGATGCTGAAGATATATAGTTTCATAAAAATAGCAAGAAGCAGAACAGTGTATACAGTATCATTTGCAAGATATTAGGTGTCTTCAAGTCACTTCCAACTCATAGCAGCCTTACATACAACTGAATGAAATCCTGCCAGCCCTGTGCTATTCTCACAATTATTGTTATATTTGATTCTATTGTTACAACTGCTATGTCAATCCATCTATTAAGGGTCTTGCTCTCTTTCAGTGACTCTCTATTTTACTAAGTATGATGTCCTTCTCTAGGTACCAGTCCCTCCTGATAACACATCCAACATACATGAGGCAGTCTTGTTATCTTCTCTTCTAAGGAGCATTTCCATTGGAATTCTTCCAAGACAGATTTGTTTGTTCTTTTGGCAGCCCATGATATATTCAATATTGTTTATCTACACTACAAATTAAAGGCATCATTTCTTCTCCAGTCTTCCTTATTCACTGTTCAGCTTCTGTATGAATAGAAATTTTGTATGGTTGAAAATACTTTTGTTTGGATCAGGTATACGTTAATGATCAAAGTAACATCTCTGCTTTTAAAAATTGTAAAGAGTTCTTTTGCAGCAGATATGCCCAATGCAATGTTTCATTTTATTTTTTGATTGTTCCTTCTATGGGTTGATTGTGGGACAAAGTAAATGAAATCCTTTCCAACTTCAGGCTTTTTGCCATTTTTCATAAATTTGCTTTTTGGTCCAGCTGTGAGGTTTTTTTGTTTGTTTGTTTGTTTTCTTTTCTTTATACTGAGATCCATAAAGCAGCTTTTGATTTTTATCAGTAAATGATTCAATTCTCTTGACTTTCAAGGTTGTGTTATCTGCATATTTCAGGTTGTATTTTCTTCCAATCCTGATGCAGTGCTTCCTCATATAGCTAACCTTATCAATAATTTTCACAGCACAAAAACTGAATAAGTATGGTGAAATGATAAAACTGTGACACATGTCTTTTTAAGAAATTTCAACCATACAATGTACGCTTGTTCTGTCCAAATGACAGCCTTTTGGTTTATGTATCGCTTCCTCATGAGCACAATAAATGTTCTGGAATTCCCATTCTGGACAATGTTCTCCATAATTTGTTATGGTCCACACAGTTGAGTGTCTTTGCATAATCAGCAAAACACAGAAACATCTTTGTGGTATTCTCTGTTGTCAGTTGAGGTCCATTGGACATCAGCCATGATATCCCTAGAGTCAAGTCTTCTTCTGAATCCAGCTTGAATTGATGGCAGTTCCTTGTACTGCTGCAATTAGTTTTTGAATTATCTTATGCAAAATTTTGCTTGCATACAACATTAATGACATTATTCAATAGTTTCTGTGCTCTGTTAGATTCTTTTTTTGGAATTGGAATGTGTATGGATTTCTTCTATTCAGTTAGCCAGGTAGCTATCTTCCAATTTTTTTGGCATAGAAAAGTGAGTGATTCCACATTGCATCCATTTGTTGAAATTTGTCAATTAGTATTCTGTAAATTCCTTGTTATTGCTGTTGTTAGGGTCTGTCAAGTTGGTTCTGACTCATAACAACCCTATGCACAACAGAACAAAACACTGCTAAGTCCTGCAC
>NW_006408561.1:6038848-6051052 GCF_000296735.1 Chrysochloris asiatica
CCGACTCGATGGCACTTAACAACAACAACAACAATATGACAGCAATCATTGGTTAAAGCAGAGCCAGAGATAACCATTAAGGCTGTCTGTGACCTTCTCTGCAGGCTGAGCTAGGCCAGGAATACCATCTTGGTAGGAGAGACCTTGACAGGAAAAAGGATTTGTAGAGTCCGTTTTTCCCTAAGTTAACCCCACCCCAGCAGACAATCTAGTGATCTAAAAGGGCTTTACACAAACCTTCCCAAACACATGTAACATGCTCTACAAAAAGGGTCCATTACACTGGGTCTACTTCCAGCACAATGTAATCTGTACCCTGGTGCCCAGGAAAATGGGACACAGCGATGACGCAGGCAGCAATTTTGCCTTCACAGCACTAACAACTAAGCACGTAGCATATAATACTTCAATATTTAAGTAGGTCATCATGGACTTTCCAAGATCAGATCCACTAGTTGTGCCTGAGTGTTCATCTATTAAAAATGTTTGTTTTAAAAAATAATGCTTAGAAATAGTGGGGCTATACCAGGGCCAGCAGAAGACACAGAGCTGAAGGAACTGCAAACACAAGACAGGGAGGTGATTCTCATAGGCAGCTGTCAGTTCAAGGACCACTCACAGCTTCAGAAATCTCAAGATGGCCAGCTTCTTTGAATAGCACCCTTCATAAACACAGCCATACAGCTGGGCCACTGAGGCTGAACAGCTGAAAAATGATCCAAGTGAGATCTGAGAGTGTGCAAAAGCCTGCAGAGCTTGCTGGGATGAAGAGGAGATGTGATAGAGGCTGTGGAAAGGGGCCCTAGGTGGCATGCTGGGCATAGGCCTGATTCACAGGTGTCTACTCTGGAAGATGTTCTTGGGTCACTGAATACAAGGAGTTTCAGGAGAAAGGTCCAGGTGGGGGTGGGGTCTGGTAATGTTCTTTTCTGAGCCATCAATACTTAAAACGAATGAAGAGCAGCAGAAAAGAGCAACCAAGTCAGACTTTCCAAAATGTATTCTCCTGTCAACATTAGCCTCTCCCAGTCTATTGGACTGTTGATGTCCACAAGGATCCCAATCTGGAGTGGGGAGTTAGTGCTGCAGGTTGTTCTGGGAAGCTGACATGGAAGACAATTTGCAAAATGAAGTCACTACTAAACCACTGCTTAGGTTTAGTCCCCAGCCTTCTTTTTCTGCTCTGTAATCCAGAAACATTTCTTTAAAAGCCAGAAAATCTGTAAAGATGAGCAGCATGTTGAATATGTCACCAGCCACTTCATCTTCATGGTGCTGCAATGTTGTTGTGAAAGCCACAATGTTAAATCCAGGAATCCGTTTCAGCAGCTGTTCTTCGATGTACTTTTCTGCCAAAGAAATATATTAGTTAAAAATTGATATACAAATGAGTTAATTTTCTTCTGTATCTTCAAACTCCTGGTAGTACTTGTCCATGAAATTTCTCTATAGTAACTGGAACTCTTCAACCATGATAATGTCCTCTAAATATACAACCACAGCATCAAATTCTGCAGCAGAGTCAGAAGAGAGGGAAAGGGCGTAGCTCTCTTCCCTTAAGGCATCCATCACGCCTTATCCACTGCTGCTGGCAAGCTGGCCCGTCAGCTTCCTACCCTGATCGCAGTTTGGACCCAGCCACCACTCTGCTTCGTACTGCTCCAATGGCATCAAGGACATGACAGCTGGCCCTGAGGTGGTCTGGCCACCGGGGCCTCAGATTCTTCTGGTTGCTACTATATGGTAATTTTAAAGAGCTCTGGTAGCAAAGTGATTACGAGTCAGGCAGCTAACCTCAACGTCAGTAGCTCAAAACTAGCAGCCATTACACAGGAAAAAGATGACGGATTTTGCTCCTGTAAATATTTACAGCTTAGGAAACCCTATACAGGGTGGCATTGAGTTGAAACCAATTCCATGGTACACAATCAACACCACCACCATGGTACTTTTAATACTCTTCTCCAGTACCATAATTCAAATGCATCTATTCTTCTCAGTTCTTACTTATTCATAGTTCAAATTTCACATGCATACGAGATGACTGAAAATACCACAGCTTGGTTCAGGAACACCTTAGTTCTCAAAGTGTTCTTGGCTCCTTAACACTATAAAGAGGACTGATGCAGCAGATTTCCCTAACGTAATATGTCATTTGAATTCTTGACTGTTGTTTCAATGAGTGTTGATTGTGGATTTAAACAAAATGAAGTCTTTGCTAACTTCAGTCTTTGTTCCATTTATTTTGATGTTATTCATTGTTCTAGTGATGACAGGATTTTTATTTTCTTTATATTAAGGTGCAAGCCATACTGAAGGCTGTAGTCTCTGATCATCATCAGTATATTAAGTCCTCTTTATTTTCAGCAAGCAAGGTTGTATCATCTGCATATTGCAGATTGTTAATGAGTCTTCATCCTGACCTGTTGGCATGTTCTTCTTCATATAACACAGCTTCTTGGATTATTTGCTTAGCATGGAGATTCACCAATGCCTTCAGTGCAGTTTGGATTTCTTCCTTCAATACACTTGGTTCTTAGATCATAAGCTAATGATAAATTATTTTTGGTGCAGTCATTGTGCATTCCTTCAATCATTTTTTGATGCATCCTACATCACTGAACATTGAACAATCTGTAATGAACAAACTATAAGACAGACGCTGAAATTTCTAGTTAGGTGCCATCGAGTGGATACCGATTTATTGTGACCCTATATACAACAGAATGAAACACTTCCCGGTCCTGGGCCAACCTCACAATCATTACTATGCCTGAGCCTATCACTGCTGGCACTGTGCCAATCCATCTCGTTGGGGGTCTTCCTCTTTTTCTTTGACCCTCTGCTTTACCAAACATGATATACTGCTCCAGTGAATGGTCCCTCCTGATAGTATGTCTGAAGTATGAAGGACAAAGTTTGGCCATCCTGCCTTCCAAGTCCAATACCATCACTCAAACACATCAACTTTTCTATGGTCTTCCTTATTCACTGCTCAACTTTTGCATGCATATGAGGTTATTGAAAACTCCATGAATTGGGTCAGGCTCATCTTTGTTCTTCAAAACTTAAAAGAGGTCTTGTGCAGCAGATTTGTCAATGCAATATGTCATTTGGTATCTTGACTACTGCTTCCATGAGTATTGATGGTTGATCCAAGCAAAATGAAGTCTTTGATAACTTCAATCTTTTCTCCATTGATATGGATGTTGTTTATTGGACCAGTGGTGAGATTTTTTTTTCTCTTTACATTGAGATGCAACCCATACTGAAAGCTGTGGTCTTTGATCTTCATCGGTAAGTATTTTAAGTCCTCTTCACTTTCAGTGATCAAGGTTATATCATCTGCATATCGTAGGTTGTTAAAGAGTTTTCCTCTAATTCTGATGCCACATTTTTCTTCATATAATCCAGCTTTTCAGATTATTTTTTCAGCATACAGATTGAATAAATATGGTGGAAGAATACAACACTGGATCATACCTTTCCTAAATTTAAATCATTGGGTGTTCCCTTTTTCTGTTGGAATCATTGGCTCTTGGTCTAAGAACAGGTTCCTCATGAGCACAATTAGGTGTTTCAGAATACTCATACTTAGCAATGTTGTCCATAGTTTGTCATGATCCACATAATCAAAAGCTTTTGCATAATCAATAAAGCACAGGCAAATATTTTTCTGGTAGTCTTCATTTTCAGCTAAGATCCATCTGACATCAGCAATGATACCCTCTTTCTAGGTCCTCTTCTGAATCTGTCTTGAACCTCGGGAAGTTCTCTGTCATTGTATGGTTGCAGTCATTTCTGTATTGCCTTTAGTAAAACTTTACTTACATGGGATATCAATGATATTGTTTGATGATTTCAGCATTCTTTGGGGTAACCTCTCTTTGGAATGGGCACAAATATGGATTTCTTCCAGTCAGTTGGTCAGAAAGTTGTTTTCCAAATTTCTTGCCATAGATGAGTGTCTTCAGTGCCATATCAGTTTATTGAAATATTTCAATTTGTATTCCATCAGTTCCCAGTGTTTTGTTCTTTGCCAGTATCTTCAATGCACCTTGGACTTCTTTCTTCAGGATCATTGGTTTTTGATCATATGCTACCTCTTGAAATGGTTAAACATTGACCACTTCTGTTCAGTACAGTGACACTGTATATCCCTTCCATCTTCTTTTGATGCTTTCTTTACCATTCAATAATTTGCTCATGGAATCCTTCAATACCACAAGTCAACGTTTGAATTTTTTTTTCTTTAGTTCCCTCAACTTGAGAATTGCTGAGAGTATTCTTCCCTTTTAGTTTTCAAACTCTACGTCTTTGCACATTTCATTAAAATATTTGACTTTGTCTTCTTGAGCTGACCTTTGATTTTTTTCTGTTCAGCTCTTTTATCATCTCATTTTTCCATTTTGCTTTAGCATCTCTACACTGGAGAGCAAATTTCAGAGTCTCTTCTGACATCGATTTTGGTCTTTTCCTTCTTTCTTGTATTCTTAATGACCTTTATGATATTCTTGATGTCATCACACAATTTCTCTGGTCTTCTGTCTTTAGTGTTTAATGCATCAAATCTTCTCTTGAGATGATATCTAAATTCAGTTCAGATATGTTCAAGGTCATATTTTGACTTTCTTGGACTTGCTTTCATTTACTTCATCTTCAGTCTGAATTTGCGCATGACAACTGATGGTGTGTTCCACAATTTGCCCCTGGCCTTCTTTTGGCTGATGATATGGAGAAGATAGATACACAAAATGTCTGTTGACTGCTGCTTATCGCTGGGGAATGATAATATGGAGTCAAGAAAGGTGCTTTTCTTTCACTTTACCTTATTTTTTTTTTATTGTGAATTGAGTGAAAGTTTACAGGGCAAATCATCAATTTTACATTCAACAAATCATATGCTTTGTTCCATTACAGTGGTTATAATCCCCTCCATGTGCTATCCGTTAGCAGTATTTCTCTCTATTCATTTTAGCTCTTTTTTTTTTAATTTTTTTTTTAACACTCAGTCATATATAATAATTTAAACCACCAAAGGGCACATTCTGCAAGTCTGCCTCCTGGCCACCAGGTCTCAGTCCCTCTCTTTCCATGAATCTAGAGTCCCCATCTCTGGTGTCACTGCTTCTCTGGATAAGGTACCGCATTCTGCTTGTGCTCTTCTTCCTTGATGGTCCTGGGGGCTTCTCTTTCTGGACTGTAAGAATAACTACTCCCCTGTTTTTGTTACAAAACTTTTACCTTTATGATTGTGACAGTCACAATTAGTCATGATAACAATTATTTACTATTGAATCATAAGAATCTTGTCCCCCTCTCTTTTCATCAGACCTTTCGAGAAAAGATGAAAACTACTCAGTGGGAACTTTATGGGTTGAGATTGTTATGTTCGGTTCCTCAAGTATCTAGTACAGTGCTTTAATCATAATATGTTTCAGTAATTGCTATTTTAATTCACTGATTTTTTTTTCTTCATTGATCCAACAAGCATTCTTTCAAATATTTGCCCAGTAGTACAGAATTGCAAGAATTTGTCCAATCGGATCCATTGTGATATTTAATATTTTAATCCATTGTGATAATCCCTGACAGTTTACATAGGAAAAATAACCTGGGTTTAAAATGTTTTTAATTCTTTAATTTGAATTTATTTTTGTATGTGTATTTTAGCAGGTCTCTAACTACAATGTTCATATTACTCTGTCATGAACGTAAAAGGCAATGTCAACTGACTTGCATTCCTACAAGCTGTTTGAAACGCTCCCATCTTAAAATCAGACTCAATTGCCTAATTACTCTAAAGGCAAGTCTGCCTTTAAATTATCTAATTAGTCAATCAATAAACTGAAATTATCTTTGATTTTCATACAGTGAACAACAATAAGCTAATGTATACCCATGAGGTGAAAGGAAGAAAATGTCTGTTTTAGAACATTTGACCTCTTTTATTGGTAAGTATTAGGGAAAGCATCTGTTTGTCATAGTATGATGCCATTAGCAAGTGATTTTTTCAGGTTAATTATTGGATAATGGGCAGTTCTTCAGTAATATGACAACTCTTCTTTATGAAAGCTTCAAGTAGGCAGCTGTTTCACTGAAGGTTTCAGGAAAGTGCATTGACAACTTCATGTGGACTGACAGGAACTGAGATCTCTTCTTGTGTTGGAATGGCTAGATAAGCTGAAATGTCAGCAGTTCTATTTCTTGAGTATAATGTTGGTAATCAATCACTTGATGGACATAAGAAGAAATAATATCAGAGATTGCCAACAACCTTTCCGTTAATTAGAGCATCAGAACATTGCCACCTTAATTTTTAAATTTTCTTCAAGGAACTTTAAAATCAAACTTAAGGGAGGGATGAAAAAATAAGCAGCATTAATTTAAGTATAACCTTGAGAGTATATAGGATTTCTGCAGCAAGCGATTTTAACTGTATTCCCATTCAGTAATATTATTATTATCACCAGCTCTTTGCCAGTAGCTGCAGGAATAATTTTCTTTTTTTCACTGCTTATTGGACCTAAGCCTACTCAATTTATTATACTTGGCTGTGGCAACTCTCACTTTCTTAAAACACAGGGCTTTTCAATTTCCTAGATTGTTTATGGTATCAGAATAATTTGAAACAGGTGTTCAAGCCTCATGCCTACATTGTGCAACAGAAGGTTTATATATATTTCATTATATATTGAGGCAGACCACAGCACTTGGAATGACCATCTGTCACTAAATACATGCTATGTGATCAATGTAAGAGAATTAGGGTTTTTCACTGCAAACTTCTTTGCATGTTATGTATCTCTTCTCCAAACTTCAGCATCCTCATTCGTTGTCTAGGACAAAACCAAAATGACTATTTTTCTTTCTTTGTGCACAGAATGTTATCAAAGAGAGAACCTTAGAAAACTGTGTAGTATTACTATTTGATTTGTTTTGAAAATTATAAACTCTAAATTTGAGAGAATATGTAGCCCATTGATTTCCATCAGAGGGGTAATATTTTAGCTTGCAGATTACCACCATTGCTGCATAGCACTAAACACTCTGGGTGTTACATACTACTTCTCTTTGTAAGTATCTTTGCTCTCAAATGCCCAGCACAAATGCCCATGGAACCAAAAAGGTAATGTGAGTTAGTGAGTTTGGAAGAATAGCAATTGTGACAACATGTACTGTGCATATCTGTCAGGAGGGAGCAGCTGATGGATCTGTTGATGGCTGTGGTGCAGAAAGACAAGCCCAGCATCACTAAGTCTAGCAGTTTTTCAGAATGAACTATGCATTTTCATTTTTTATTTGAATATTGACATTGCATTAAAAAAATAAAAGGCTGAATGGACCAAATATATATATATATATATGCATCATGAGATCTTCCAGTTTAGAACCTATTGCCTAGACTTAGGAGCTCCTAATTGAAATAGATGATGTTCTCTCAGAGTTAATACGATATTTATTTTGAAGTTAGGACGTAAGTGATTATAGCAAGAATTTTATAACTAAATATTATCAACATCTCGTTAAGGGTGGTGATGGTGATCCTGATGATGTTTCTCTTTTTGCCTGGTTAGTAGGATCTGAAGTCGTGATCACATTTAGTTCACATTCCCTCTCTTAAACAAACTTTCACATTCAAAAGGTAACTTGGAATGAAAAGAAGAAGAAAAAAACTCAGATAGGCTTCAGAACTCCTGAAATTACAGGTCAGGAGATTACTCTGAAATTTGGGGGCTGGCTAGTAACAACTTGTGTTTCTGTTGTTATTGTTGTTAGATGCCACTAAGACTGTTTCAAATCATCAGAATGAAACACTGCCAGGGCCTATGCCATCCTCATTACTATATTTAAGCCCATTGTTTCAGTCATTGTGTCAATTCATCTCATTAAAGTCTTCCTCCTTTTTTCTGAACCTCCACCAAGTATAATGTCCTTCTCCAGATAATATGTCCAGTACACATGGGATGACGTTTTTTCATCCTCACTTCTAAAGAGCATTCTGGCTGTATTTTTAAAAACAAACAAACAACACACACACAAAACTTTTATTGTGAATCAAGTGAAAGTTTGCAGAGAAGATCATCAGGTTTATATTCAATAAATCATACACTTTGTTTTACCTCCATGATTGCAGTCATCTCCATGCAACAAAAGTTATCCCACTTCCCTGTGGTTCCTATTTCCTTCCTTTCCCCTTCCCATCCCTTCTCATCTTTGTCTTTAGGTAAATGCTGCCCTTTTGATCTTGAATGATTGACCATTCCATGATAAGAATGCCTTACTAGTACTGTCCCCTTATATACCTTTCTACTGCTTGATTAAAAACTGGGCCACAAAGATGAGTTCTGTCAGCACTGTCCAGTTCTGGGCCAACCTCATCATCATTGCTATGCTTGAGTCCATTGCCGCTGCCACTGTGTAAATCAATCTGGTTGGGGGTCTTCCTCTTTTTTGCTGGCCCTCCACTTTACCAAGCATGATGTCCTTCTCCAGAGACTGGTCTTTCCTCATAATATGTCCATAACATGAAAGGGAAAGTCTTACCATCCTGGCTTATAAGGAGTATTCTGGGTGTACTTCTTCCAACACAGATTTGTTTGTTCTTGTGAAAGTACATGGTACTTTAAAAATTGTCCTCAACGCCATAACTCTGGTGCACCAATTCTTCTGTGGTCTTATTTATTCAATATCCAACTTTCATATGCATATATGAATATTGAAAATACCATGGCTTGAGTGAGGCACACCTTAGTCCTGAAACTGACATCTTTGTTCCACAACAAGTTCACTATGAGTCGGTACCTACTCAATGGCACCTCACAACAACAACAGCAAATCCTTGTTTTGATGTGACATCATCGTATTGTTCCTTAAACATGTTGTTTTCATCTTTTCCTCATTTTCTTTTGTTATATTTGCCAATAGTTTGTCAATTTTAGCAATCCTTCTCAAAGAATCAATTGCTTGTCTTGTTAATTCTATTGCTTTTCGTTTCTGTATTTTATTTATTTATACTTTAATCTTTGTTATTTCTTTTCTGGTAGCTGTAGGTGGCTTACTTTCTTTTTTTCTAATTGCTGGAGATGTTGCATTAATTTGGGGTCTTTTTTCGTATTGGATGTGTGAGCTTATTTCTATAAATTGCCCTCTAAGCACTGCTTTTGCTGCATCAAAAAGGTTTTGGTATGTTGTGTTTTCATTCCCATTTGATCTGAGGGATTTTTAAATTTCATTTTTTATTTATTGTATAATCCAGTAGCTTTTTATCAGAGTGTTATTCATTTTCCATGATTTTGATTTTTTCCCTTGATCTTTCTATTGCTGACTTCTAATTTTATTACTTTGTGATCTGAAATGATGTTTTATAGTAGTCTGATATTTTGAAATTTATTGAAGATTATTTTGTGGCCTCACCTATGATCTATTCTGCAAAGTTTTCCATTTGTACTAGAAAAGAATGTATATTGTGCTGTTGTTGGATTGAGTTCTCTGTATAAGTCTATGAGGTTAAGTTGGTTGATTGTGTTTTTTAGTTTTTCTGTATCTTTTGTGAGTTTCTTTATCTGCCTTTCATCGAAAGCGTCTGTTATACTTCTATCAATAGAAATCTAATATATTTCAATTCTATTAAAGTTTTATTTATTTGTTTTCAGGCTATTTCATTGGAAGAATACATATTTGTTGTAGTTATGTCCTCTTGTCAAATGTCCCTTTGGTAATGATATAATATAAATTTTTTTCTCTAATGCTGGTTTTAGTAATTAAGGAAAACTGTAGAAGAATTGATGTTTTTGAGTTATGGTGTTGGAGGAGAATATTGAAAGTGCCATGAGCTGCCAAAAGAACCAACAGATCTGTGTTGGAAGAAGGGCAGCCAAAGTGCTCCTTGGAGACCAAGATGGCCAAACTTCATCTCTCATTCTTTGGACATATTGTCAGGAGGGACCAGTCGCTGGAGAAGGATATCATGTTTGGTAAGGTGGAGGGTCAGAGAAAAAGAGGAAGACCCCCAGTGAGATGGATTGGCAAAGGTGCAGCATCAATGGGCTCAAGTGTGGCAACAATAGTGAGGTTGGTCCAGGATCGCACAGTGTTTTGTTCTGTTGTGCATATGGTCTTTATGAGTTGGTACTGATTCGATGGTACCTAACAACAATAACAACAATGCTGGTTTTAATGTTAAAGTCTGTTGCTACTCTTGCTCTTTTTTTTATTTATGTTAGCTTAATAAGTTTTTTACCATCTTTTGATTTTAATCTGTTTTTTGCCTTTGAGTGTAAGGTGTGTCTCTTGAAGACAGCATATTGAAGGATCCTGTTTTCTTATCCATTCTGCTACTCTCCGTCCTATGCATTGAATCCATTGATGTTCAGTGTAATTTTCTAAGGTATGAATTGACTGCTGTCATTTTGCTGTGTGTTTTTCGCAGTGCTTCTGGTTTTTTGTTCAGCATAATTTTCTGTACTGAGTTCATTTAGTTTGTACATCTTCTTGTCAAGTTTCTTAATTGCTGTGGGTTTATTGTTTACAAAATCTTTATGGTTTTCTTTTTTCTTGAGTTTATGTGGTGTATTCATTTTCCTTGAGATTACCCTGGGATTTATTAATTTCTTCCCCAGTTTAAAACAGTCTGTTTTGTCTTGAAATTGATTTGACTTCCTCACCATTTGGAAGTTCTGTAACTATATTTTTTCCCTCTTTTTTACTTTATAGTTGTATTTATTATGAATTGGTATCTCTGATTCCCTATTTTCAGTATTGTAGGTTTGTTCTGTTTTGGATGCTTCTATATCTGGATTGAATTGTATGTATATTGTTACAGTTTGGTTATTATAAGTGCTTTTAATTTCTGTTTGGCTAGATATGTTGTAATTTCACCATTGTATTTGAGAGACAGTTTTGTTATATATATAATTCTTGATTGTCACTTTTCCCCAGAGTTTTGCATATGTCATACCATTGTCTTTTTGCCTTCATGGTTTCTACTGAGAAGCTTAATTTTATTGGTTCTCCTTTGTAGGTAACTTTCCATTTTTCCTGAGTGCCCCTAAGGAGTCTTTCCTTGTCTTTGATTTTGGAGAGCTTGATTATGACTTGGTGATTTTCTTTGGGAATCTATTCTGTTTAGGTGATTTCTGTTTGGGAGTCTATTCAACTTCCTGAAGGCTTATCATTTTATCTTTCATGATGATAGGAAAGTTTTTCTACAGTTTTTCAGCTATATTTTCTTTGTCTCATCCTATTCTAGAATCCCAATCATCCAGAAGTTATGTCTCTTCATATTGTTCTACATGAATCTTAAGCCTTCTTCAGATTTTTTTCTTTTCTTTTTTTTTGATTGTTCTTCTAACATTCTAGTATTGAGCTTTTTCTTCAAGCTCACTAATTTTTTGCTTCTATTGATTAAAATCTACTCCTTTGTCCTTTCAATTTATTGTCCATTTCTAAAATCTTAATATTAACCTTCTGGATTTCTATTTGAATGTTTTCTATTTTCTCAGTCCTTTAGTTATCTTGTTTGTTTCTTCTTTAGTGCTTTTCTGAATTCTCCCTTGTTTTTCTTGACCTTTATCCCAATCAATTGGAGGTATGTAAATATGATCCTTTTGCTTTCTCTTTCAGGTAGGTCCAATGCCTAAAATACATTTCCTAGTTCTGCCTCTAGGTCATTTCTTTGAGCCACTCTTTTTTCTTTATATGAACAAAGCAGGTCTGTTGTTTTCAAGATATTGCAGTGTTGTTATATTTGTATTAAATTGATGATTGTATGTTGGTGCACTCTTATACACTCACCACCTACTTCCTGTTGGGCATTATTAAGGGATGGAAGTGTGTTCTTTTTTTGATGTTCATCCAGCTCAAATTAGGATGGGTTTGACTGATGTTGGTTATTGTCAGTGATCCAGTGTGTGCAGCTGGTACTGACTTTTGCCAGGTAGGGTTGTGGCTGATTTATATTTTCACATTTGCTGTTCACACTTGTGTGAGGCAAGAAGAGAAACACACACACACATGCAAGAGAAGAACAAACAAAAAATCCAGCTAGCAAAAAACAGTGAAAAAAAAGATAGCAAAAGAAAAACAACAACAAAAACAAAAACACAGGAGTCAACAACTAGAAAAACAAAACAAAACCCAGCAGAGAAAAGAGGGAAAGGGAAAAAGAATTAACTAGGAAGGTATAAAAGAGAGAGAAAATAA
>NW_006408561.1:6051152-6051874 GCF_000296735.1 Chrysochloris asiatica
AGGATGAAATAGAAGAATTCTACCAACTTCTTCAATCTGAAATTAATCAAACATGCAATCAAGATGTATTGATCGCTACTGATGATTAGAATGCAAAAGTTGGGAGTAAAGAGGAAGGATCAATAGTTGAAAAATATGGTTTTGGTGATAGAAATGATGCTGGAGATCGCATGATAGAATACTGCAAAACCAATGATTTATTCATTTCATATACCTTCTTTAGACAGAACAAGAGATTAATATACCCATGGACTTCACCAGATGGAATACATAGACATCAAATTGAATACATCTGTGGAGAGAGACGAGGAAAAAGCTCCATATCATCAGTCAAACAAGGCCAGGGGCAGACGGTGGAACAGACCATCAATTACTCATATGCAAATTCAAACTGAAGGTAAAGAAAATGAAACCAGGTCCATGAGAGCCAAAACATGACCTTGAATATATCCCACCTGAATTTAGAGATCATCTGAAAAACAGATTTGATACATTAAACACTAAAGACAGAAAAGCAGAAGAGTTGTGGGAAGACATCAAGAACATCATACATGAAGAACCAAAATGTTATTAAGAAGACAAGAAAGAAGGAAAGGTTAAAATGGATGTCAGTAGTGACACTGAAATTTGCTCTCCAGCATAGAGATGCATAAGCAAACGGAAGAAATGAAGAGATCCAAGAGCTGAATAGAAAATTTCAAAGATCAGCTTGAGAAGATAAA
>NW_006408561.1:6052340-6056022 GCF_000296735.1 Chrysochloris asiatica
GAAAGCTGGACAGTGAATAAGGAAGACCATAGAAGAATTAATGATTTTGAGTTATAGTGTTGGAGGAGAATAATGAAAGTACCATGGGCTGCCAAAGGAACAAACAGATCTGTGTTGGAAGAAGTGTAGCCAGAGTGCTCCTTGGAGTCCAGGATGGCCAAAGTTCATCTTTCATACTTTGGACATATTGTCAGGAAGGACTAGTCGCTGGAGAAGGATATCATGTTTGGTGATATGGAGGGTCAGAGAAAAAGAGGAAGACCTCCAAAGAGATGGATTGGCCGAGTGGCAGCATCAGTGGGCTCAAGCGTGGCAATAGTAGTGAGGTTGGCCCAGGATTGGGCAGTGTTTTGTTCTGTTGTGCATAGGGTCGCTATGAGTTGGTATAGACTCAATGGCACCTAACAACAACAACAAAAGAAAAACCAAGTGAGAAAAAAGAATAATAATGAAGCCACAACAACAATTGGAAAAGAAAAATAGAAAAAAGGAAAATAATAGTGGGAATAGAAAGAATGAAATGCAAGGATAGATGAAGCGAGAAAGAAAACAATAACAATATAAGGAGAAATCAGAGCAGTTCCCAAATCCTGTAAGGATTAAAGTCTGGTGTTTTCTACCAGACAAGGACATCAAGGGGTAGTTGGGCTAGGAAGGAGATAGTGGCGTTCCAGCCTTAGATGGAGTTCCTGTAGGGTTAGGTGTTGTCTATTCTGGGAACCCAATCTGGGAGTAGTTTGTGCAGATTCCAAAGCATCTGGAGGGTCAGGGTATGTCTGTTCCAGAGGGCAGCCATGGTTGAGAGGTTTTGTTAATTCAGAACTGGCCAGAACCAGTTCTGCAGTTCTGGAGCAGGTCACACCAAATTCCAGGTGCTGGAGTTGGTGCTGATATTTTACCATTCTCTTGATGTGTACAGGTGCTTTGCTGGGAGTATACTATGGTGGGTGCTGGACACACCCCTGGTCATCAGGGCAATATGGGGTACCAGAAAAAATTTTGCACCTTTCTTTCCACCAATAAGCAGTGTACGTCTGAGCCACCAACCACCCTTTTACCCTTACAGCTGCCTGTGACTGTTCAATTTGGCCATGTGTGTGTTCAGCTACCCTTCATGTTAGGGCTAGTCTAGAGTTGCCCTTGGGCCAGCTCTGTAGGATTAGAGCAGGGTTGATGCGGATAACTCCTCACTCCATTGAAGGGATTCACCACTGTGGTGAACCAGCCATAGCTATGCCTATGAACTAATCCACAATAGACTTGGATTTTGAAAATTTGTGTAAGTTGGGTACTGAAACAACTCATGAAGAGCATAAACAAAAACATTTGGACATCAGCAAACAAAATTTGAACTGATACTGGAAGGAAAGTAAAATTTTTTAAAAAATTGTAAATGGCAGATTGCGAAATGGAAACATCCTCAATCGCCAACTGAGAAAAAGCTCAAAAGTCAACCATCACCTGGAAAATTGATTCTTACAATTTTCTGGGGTTCTCAAGGACCAGTATTAGAACACTATCAGAAAATAATGTTCAACAATCAGCAGTGCTCATTACAGTGAAATGCTCACTGAAGAGCTGAAGGTTAAACTTTGGAGTAAACCCAGAGGACTGCTTTTCAAGGACATTGTGATTTTTTATGACAATGTATGTTCACACACCTCTGCCCATACTGTTGACACTTGCAAACATTTTATTTTGAGGTATAAAAGCAACCTCCCTATAATCCTGATCATTTTCCATCAGACATTCACCTGTTTGATCCCCTAAAAGCAGCTCTTTGTGAATCAAGATTCACCTCTAATGAAGAAGTGAAGAGAGTAGTGCATTTGTGGCTCGAAGCTCAGCTTACAACATATTTTAATAAGGGAATACGAAAGCTTGTTAACAGTTGGACAAAGTATATTGAAAATTGGGGAGATTCTGTAGAAAAATGATGTAATTATATTTTCAAAATGTTGATTAAAATAAATTCTACAGCCAGAGTGTGGATAATTTTGACTCACCTTTGTATGTTGTTATTGTTATTAAGTGCCGTGAAGTCGGTTCTGACTCATAGTGACCATACATAGGGTTTCCGAGGCTATAAATCTTTACGGGTGCAGACTGCCTCATCTTTTTCTCATGGAACCGCTGGTAGTTTAGAACTGCTGACCTTGAGGTTCTCAGCTTGATGTTAATTAGTGCTGAAGGCTATGAAGAAAATAAAGCAGAGGAAGAACAAATGAGAGAGTGCTATGTGTGTGTGTTGAGAGATAGGGACAACTTTGAACTAGTCTGATAATTTAAGAAAAACACATCAAAGTAATAATTATATGATCCCACTCTCCACTCTCCTTGTCTCTCTTCTCTGTCCTACTTTATATCCATGGTTCTATTATCTAAGCTTCCTTGCCTGTATTTTTATTTATTTGTTTTCTTAAAGAGAAGTACAAGATGTAGATCAAAGTGTGGGAAGGTTGTTAAGTTGAAGACTGTTCTCTGGAGAGGATAAATTGTTTCAAAACTACATTTTCTACCTGATGATCACTCCTGAGGACTGTGGCTCTTTGTTGGGTTGCATAAAACCATATCCCCATTCTTTTTCAGGATTATGAGTTACAAAGTTACCCTGGTATGACTAGTCTTTGAGTATCTTAATACAGCTTGTTGATTCCTTAACTCTTCCAAACAGCTCTGTAAATAATTCACTTTTGATAGTAATTTGAACCATTTTATTTGAATTATTTTTCAAAAGAAAACAAAAACCAGAAGTCATAACTTCTTGAAAATGAATTATATTGCTTAGTATTGTGTTCATTCTAAATCCCATGAGTGTCTGTCAGTTTGTCTCACTGTGGTGGCTTCATGCTACTGTGATGCTAGGATTTATGCCACCAGTATTTGGAATGCTGGCAGAATCTCCCAGTATGGAGAGGTTTCAGCTAAGCTTCCAAACTAAGACAGATTCACGAGAAGGAGACGCAGACTACTTCAGAATTATTTGCCACTGAAAACTTTATGAATAGACAGAATACGCAGAAATCAAATTAACTACACCTATGGAAAGAGATGGGGGAAAAGCTCCATATCATCAACCAAAGCAAGGCCAGGGTCAGGCTGTGGAACAAACCATCAATTGCTCATATGCAAATTCAGGCTGAAGCAGAAGAAAATAAGTCAACAAGAGCCAAAATTTGACCTTGAACATATCCCACCTGAATATAAAGATCATCTCGAGAACAGACTGGATGTGTTCGATACTAATGACCAAAAAAACAGAAGAGTTGTGGAAGAACATCATACAGGAAAAAAGCAAAAGTTAATTAGGAAGATAAGAAGGAGAGAAAAAACCAAAATGGATGTCAAAAGAAACTCTGATACTTGTTTTCCAGGGTAGATATGCTAAAGCAAATTGAAGTAACAGAGGTAAAAGAGCTGAACAGAAGATTTCAAAGGACAGCTCAAGAAGACAAACTCAAATATCATAATTAAATGTGCAAAGATCTTGAATTAGAAAATAAAAAAGGAAGAATATGCTCAGCATTTCTCAAGTTGAGAGTATTGAAGATTAAATTCAAGCCTTGGCTAATAATACTGAAGGATTCAATGGGCAAAATATTGACTATTGCAGAAAGCATCAAAAGAAGATGGAAGAAACACACAGGGTCACTGTATCAAAAAGAAATGGTTGATGTTCAAC
>NW_006408561.1:6059859-6062410 GCF_000296735.1 Chrysochloris asiatica
GAACCAACAGATCTGTGTTGGAAGAAGTGCAGCCAGAGTGTTCCCTGGAGGCTATGATGGTCACACTTCATCTCTCATAGTTCAGACATATTGTCAAGGGGGATCAGTCACTGGAGAAGGATATCATGTTTGGTAAGGTGGAGTGTCAGAGAAAGTGGAAGACCCCCAATGAGATGAATTGGCCAAGTGGCAGCATCAATGGACTCAAGCGTGGCAACAATAGTGAAGTTAGCCCAGGATAGGGCACTGTTCTGCTGTACATAGGGTCTCTATGCACCAGTAAAAACTCAATGACACCTAACAACAACAACAGTCAATGTGTGGACTCCTGGTATGGTGCTGGAGGATCAATATTGGAATGTAAACCACAAAATCTGCAGTTCAAATCCACCCGCTGTTCCTCAAAAATCCTATATAGATTTGCTATGGGTCAGAACCAACTCAATGGCCCAACAACAACAACAATTTGAGAAGCTGGATTTTCTTACACTTAGTCTCATACACACACACATATATTTGATTCAACTATTGCTGGGTGGAGCTCAGCAACCTGGTTATTCTGATAAAGGTGTTCATCAACTACACTCTATCACTTATGAGTTCTGGGTGATACAATGTGTTCATTGCTAATTCAAAGCATGGTAGTTTGAGCCCATCCAGAGATACCTCAAGTGAAGGGTCTGGTTTTCTACTTTTTAAAAATTAGTCATTGAATATCCTATGGAGCAGTTCTACTCTTACACACATGGTTCATAAGTCAGAATCAATTCAATGGCATCTGGTTTTGTTGTTGACCTATCTAGATGATTTCATGTCTGGGAACATCGTATAGAAGAGCCTGGAGGAGAAGTGAGGGAGCCAAAACTCAGGAGTAAAGGGTTTACCAAGCAATAAATTATTAAGACCAAGACAGAGTTAATGGCACAGTTGATGGATGGAACTAATTTAGTTAGACCCTTTGTTTGTGCCAGGTATTGAATGCCATCTTGTTTTATAGGTGAGAGTTGAGAAATTGCATATACCAAGGTTGAGCATATGGGACTAGGAGTCATGCAGATTATGATACAAGAGTTGTCTGCCAAATCAATAAAAAACCAATCCCAAATCAATGGAACAACAATCAAACTGTGTGCTGTACTAGCAAGACAATCTGCCCAAACTGGTTTATACATCTGTTGAGTTTGTATGAAGGAAACAACTGAACATTTTTCATCTATCCTGCTCTGCTCTTAGTTTAGTGCCTGATGCTTTGTAAATTCACAGTCAACATTTGCAAGTTGGATGAATGTGGACCAGTCAAATAGAAGTGGACATGCAATGCATTTATGGGAATGGTTCACCCTCAAATATTTCAGAGCTGAATTTTTTTTTTTGGTAGGGGGAGTATTATTTTATATAACTTTTGGTTTTCGTATGACAAGTAGACATAGTTGAACTATTCATACTGGAAGTACAGTGCATTTGATTTTTAGCTATGATTTTGAATTATCAATAACTTTTTACAAAGATAGATAGTTACTTAGGCAATGTCAACTCCAACAGCAAACCCTTAACAGCTCTTTGATTATAGCTGGCTTCTCCTGAGGCTTAGCCTGAGGCAGAAGAAACTTTTGTAAAAGAAAAAAACCAAAACATTGTAATGAGCTTAATGTTCAGTTGGACAACGGGGAAACAGTGTTCCCAGTTGCTCCTCCCACACAATCTGCTTGGACTGGATTTTTAAAATTCTAGCACAGAAACATTTTTATTCTCAGCTTCAGGCCTTATACATGATTTTCAGTTCAGAGCCTTTCTGCACATCTTGTGGAGTGATGACATAGTTTTGACTCTTCATTTCTTTAAGGACCTAGTTCAATGCAGAGAACAATTCTGTGTTCCACTTCTGTCTATTAACAGAATACTAGAAATAGATTTTATGTAGAGGTGGAGAATATTTTCCCTGGCTATCCCTTCTCCTCCTCAGAGCTTCCTTCTCTTTTGGTTTATACATCTGCTGTGTTGTATGAAAATCTCCCTTTATAGGTTTGAGAGATTATTTTTCTAATTATCAAAGGAAGAATCATATTGAAAAAATAAACTGAATTATCCTGGTGTTATGCTGTAGTATAAACATAGGACTGTAATCCAAAAGGTTAGAAACCCTATACAGAGTTGCTATGAGTCAGAACCAACTCCATGACACTTAACAACAACATAGTCTGATGTATTATTGTTTTATGTTTTATGATTCTTGACTAATTTTTATTTTGTTCGTTTACCTAGCAAGAAATCACTTTAACCAGTTTTTTGTTTTGTTTTCATCATTCCTGAAATGCCAGTATTTTATAGAGAAACAAAGGTTATTATAACCAAAAATTATTTTTTAAAGAACTTACCCTTTATGAAAATTAGACCTCACACTGAAGTACCGCTTTGCTCAATATGAGCAACTCTGGTCCATTGTTCTAACATCCTTGAAGGTCAATCTCGTGCTTTAACACAATACAACAACGAATGAAAAGGAAATGACTGTACAAAATGCAGGGCTTCAGAAAGTTAATGGAGAATTTCC
>NW_006408561.1:6066492-6069561 GCF_000296735.1 Chrysochloris asiatica
TTCTATGTTCTGGAATAATTTGAGTAGAATTGGTGACAGTTCTTCTCTGATTGTTTGGTAGAACTCTGCCTTAAAGCCATCTGGGCCTGGGCTTTTGTTGGTCGGGAGTTTTTTGATGACCTGTTCAATTTCTTCTTTTGTTATGGGTTTGTTCAAATTTTCTACTTCAGTCCAAGTACTTCTGCCTGAGTGGGCCGGCCCTGGTCCCGCTTTCTAAACTCTGCAGTCGCAGGAGTGACCCGCAGTCTCCGCAGGAAAGAGTCCCCAAATACTCGCTTTTTAAAATCCTTATTAGCACGGTTTTTCAAAACTGTGAGCCCAGGAGAGATTATGATAATCCAAAAGCCGTGGGACTGGTATATGAACGCCCCCTTTGTGAGATCCCACTGATAGCTAGGAGTAGGGGCAGGGGGCTTAGCTGCAGGGACAGATGGGGTATGATGGGTGACATTAAGAAGCCACCCCAGCCTTTCATACACTTTCCAGAGTTCCTCACACTCCGTGCGTGGGTGAGCTGCACCCGGCCGATTTTTATTGGGGTCTCAAGCCAGGGTGGGGAGACTTGAGGTGGGAGGAAGTTGTATCACTTCTGGCCCTTCTGGGAGATGCCACTTTCTATACGGACTAGCCCTGGCCTTGCCTTCCAAACTCTGCTGTAGCGGGAGCACCCCGCGGTCCCTGAAGGAAAGAGTCCCAAAATATGCACTTTTCTTCATCCTTGTTAGTGCGGTTTCTCAAAAATGTGAGCCCAGGAGAGATTATGATAGTCCAAAAGCCGTGGGACTGGTCTATGAATGTTTCCTTTGCGAGATCCCACTCGTTTTTTCTGCCGGAGCAAGTCTCTACCTTTTCTGGCTGTCCTGCCATACTGGAAATCAAGCGTGTAGAATCTTTCCATGAATTTTTTGAAGCCTCCCTGTACAATTTTAATTTTATAGAACTTACAGGATAAAACACATAAAAGAGTTATAGGCAAATTACTGGAATCAAAACAAAGCCATTGACAAATGAGAATCTGTCAGTTAAACCAGATGATAATAATAAAAGAGATAAAAATGGACAAGGATGAAGGCATGATAATTATTTAAAAGAGAGTGATTTGATTTTGAAAAGAATGTAAGAAGCCCTTTGGAAAATCAAAGAAGCCCTTGAATATATCTGTGAGCCTGATCCTTATTTATGATCTTGATATGAAAGTTAAATGTGAAGGAAAGTTCTCTAGAGATACATTATTTTGTTTTGTTTTTTTCCAGTCAGCGTTTGCTCCTATGAACACATTGTTATTTCATTTAAGAATTCAAAACAGCTTTATTGAAAACATAAATCATATTAAACACAAGATAAAAAATTAACAGTATTTTTTGCTTACTTTTATCTAATATAACATTTGTATTAAGCTTTAAAATATAAATTTTGGTTTTTAATTTTACATGTTGTTGTTGTTAAGTGCCATGGAGTTGGTTCTGACTCATAATGATCCTGTATATAGTTTCCAAGGAGTCTCTGGTGGGTTTGAACTGCCATATTGTGGTTCAAATCAACCCTGCAGTCTTGTGCATATCCTATAGTGCCATACCAGGATTCCTACAGTTATTTGTTGCTGTTGTTGTTTAGTATTGTTGAGTCAGTTCCAACTCATAGTGACCCTGTACAGTGTTCCTGAGGAGAAGCTGGTGGGTTTGAACCACTGCCCTTTTGGTTCTAGGTCTAGAGCTTATTCTACAGTGCCACAGCAGGAGTCCAGTACCTACCAACACCCAACACTCCACCATTTTTTGTTTGTCAATTTCTTATACTGTGATAGCTTGTGTGATGTTATGATGCTGGAAACCATGTTATCGGTATTTTAAATACCAACAGGACTACTCATAGTGGACAGGTTTCAGTGGAGCTTTGGAACTAAGATAGACTAGGAAGAAGGAAAGAAAAACTTTATGAGTGTCTGATTGCTAAGTGCGGTTGAGTTGGTTGCTACTCATAGTGACCTTGAATAGGGTTTCCGAGGAGCAGCTGATGAGTTTGATCCACCTAGCTTATATCTCAAACTGACTTTACAGCCCATTGTACTAGCTCACAGTGCCATTCCAGGAATCTACCTTATTAGTAGCAACTGAAAATTGTCAGATATAGTGCAGGATGATGAGCCACTCAGGTTGAAAGACACTCAAAATATGACTGCAGAAGAGATATATCCTTGAAGTAGTTGTCAAATACTGTTAAGCTGGTTCCTACTCCAAGAAACAATGGTAGATTTGAACCAACGACCTTGAGGTTAACTGTACAGTCTTATCTTATAGTGCCATACCAGATTTGCCTCAAAATAGAGTTGACTCTAATGACAAGAATGGAGAAAACTTTAGGGAGCTTTATTTGTTGATGTGATACAACTCAAAATAATAAGAAACTGTTGCAAACACCCATTAATAATTGCAATGTTTAGTGTATGAACTGTGAATCTAGGTAAAGTAGAAGTTAAGCAAAAATAAAATAGAACACATAAAGATCAATATTCTATGCATTAGTGAGCTGAAATGGACAGATACTAGACATTTTGAATCTGAAAATGATTTTGTTTATTATGACTTGAATGACAAACTGAAAAAGAATGGCATCCCATTCATTGCCATTAACAGCATTTGATGATCTATCTTAAAGTACAATGCTGTCTTGGATATAATAATATCCATATGCCTACAAGGAAGGCCAGTTAATACCACTTTTATTCAAATTTGCACACCAACCACTAAAGTCAGTGATCATGAAATTAAAGAATTCTACCAACTTCTTCAGTCTGAAATTGCTCAAACTTGTTATCACGATGTATTGGTAATTACTAGTGATTGGAACGTGAAAGCTGGAAACAAAGACAAATGATCTCTAGTTGGAAAATATAATCTTCGTGATAGAAATTATGCTAGAGATCACATTAAAGAATTTTGTAAGGTCAGTGACTTATTTATTGAAAATACCTCTTTCAACAACATAAAAGTGACTAGACCACAAAGACCACACCAGATGGAATACTGAGGAATTAAATTGACTATATTGTGGAAGAAACCAAGAAACTCA
>NW_006408561.1:6070026-6071617 GCF_000296735.1 Chrysochloris asiatica
TGGTGCTGCAGGTTAATACACTAGACCTCAAGGTCGGTTTGAACTGCAAGGTTGATGGTACAAGCTCACCAGCTGCTCCTTGAAAACCTTACACAGGGTTGCTATGGGCTGGAGCCAACTCATCAGCACTTAACAACAACATCAAGGCATGAAGTGGCTGACTTACAAGCTTTGTTAGTAAGCTTATTGCAGAATGAGGAGGGTAAGGTAGAATCCCCACTGATAAATCTGGTGAAAGGGGATGGGGTACAACAATAATAGGATTATATGTGACTCAATTGTGAATAATTGTTAGCAGGATTCATTGTGATTACCACAACTGTAATTTTAGAAGATGTGAAACTAAAAGGGAGAGTAGTTAATCTTTCATTTCAGGAACAGATTATTCCAGGACCAGCAATAAGGAAAAGCATGAGTAGAACATGAGATCCCTACCTAGAAAAGTGGCAACAGCAGAGATGCTGGCAGAAGCAATGGCATGGAGAGAGAGAGCAGTTGTGGGCTCTAGGCCCATAGAATGAGAAACTCTGTGTGCCTGTGGGCAGGAAGCTGGCTGGGAGAATGTGCCCTTTGGATATTTAAATGTGCCCTTTGGATATATATATATAATTTTGTAAATGTACATCAAATATTTTTGCTTTGTTCATTTGTGAAATATAAAATGTAAATATGGAGCCACAGGGAAGAAGTAGGATAAATGTTGCTATAGGGAGGAAATTGTAATAAAAATAAATAAATAAATAAAAATAAGTAAAGCAATAAAAGCTGAACAGAAAAATTCATAGAAAAGCTAAAGAAGACAAAGTAAAATATTATAATGAAATGTGCAAAGAACTGGTGTTAGGTGATCAAAAGGGAATAAAAACACATTCAGCATTTCTCAAGTTGAAAGAACTAAAGAAAAATGTTTAAGCCTCAGTTTGTAACATTAAAGGATTCTATAGGCAAAATATTGAATACTACAGGAAGCATCAAAGAAGATGGAAGGAATACAGAAACACCTTAACAAAAAATAATTGGTTGATGTTCAATCAAGAACGAGCATATGATCAAGAAGTGATGCCATTCAAGGAAGATGTCCAAACTGCACTGAAGACTGGCTAAAAAAAAGGCTGCAAGAATTAATGGAATACTAATTGAAATGTTTCAACAAACTGATGCAGTGCTGGAGGCACTCACTCATCCATGCCAAGAAATTTGGAAAATAGCTACCTGTCCAACTGGAAGACATCTATATTTATGTTCATTCCTGTCAAGAACCAGCCTCGGCAGGGGAGTTCGGTTCACAAAGGAGGGAGATCTGGTGGCGATAGCGACAGATAAAGAATACACACAAAGACACAAGAGAGACAAGAAGACACCCCGAAACCAGAGTGGATGCGACACTGGTGGGCAAACCCTGGACGACCGGCATCGTGGCCCCTGCAGGCAGTAAAACACCGCCCTGCAAACCTTAACACATGCCTTGCCAGCTGTAATGCCTCGCATGCCAGCCGTAACGCATGGCCTGCAAGCCGTAAAGCATGCGGGCTTGGGTCTGCGCCTCCGTTTTATTTCAGGGAGGAGCTTTACACAAAGGAAGGCGGGGTTT
>NW_006408561.1:6072743-6082846 GCF_000296735.1 Chrysochloris asiatica
TTAAAAAAAACAATTGTAGCAGTACAGTGAGTTTCCAGGAATTTAAACTAAACCAGATTCAGAAGAGGATATGGATTGAGAAGTACCATTGCTGAGGACAGATGGATCTTGGCTAAAAGCAGAGAATAACAGAAAGATATTTACTTATACTTTATTGAGTATGCAAAGTCATTTGACTGTGTGAGTCATAACAAACTGTGGATAGCATTTAGAATAATGGGTATTCCAGAACACTTCCTTGTGCTCATGGGGAACCTGTGCATAGAACAAGAGGCAGTTCAAACAGAACAAGGGGATACTGGATGGTTTAAAATCAGGAAAGGTATGTGCTAGGGTTGTATACTTTCACTATACTCATTCAATCTTTATGGAGAACAAATCATTCCGGAAGATGTATTATTTGAAAAAGAACTTGGCATCAGGATTGGAAAAAGAGCCATTAACAACCGATAATATACAGATGACACAACGTTTTTGACTGGAAGTGAAGAGAAGTTCAGATATATAATGAAGAAGATAAAAAAAACTACAGCCTTCTGTATGGATTAAACATTAATGTAAAGGAAACAAAAATTCTCACAACTGCACCAATAAATAACATCAAGGCAAAAATGGAGGAAAGATTGAAGTTGTCAAAGTCCTCGTTTTACTAGGATCCACAATCAACACTTATGGAAGCAGCAGTCAAGACATCAAACAATGTATTGCATTAGGTAAATCTGCTACAAAAGCTATCTTTAGTGTTAAAGGTCAAAGATGCCTGACCCAAGCAATGTTATTTTCAATAACCACATATTTATGTGACAGTTGCACAATGCATAAGAAAGATCAGAGAAGAATTGATGCATTTGAATTTTGGTGTTGATGAAAACTATTGAAAATACTATGGAATGCCAAAAGATCAAATAAATCTGACTTGGAAGAAATACAGACAGAGTGCTCCTTATAAGGAAGATGGTAAGACTTTGATCTTTGGACATATAGTCAGGAGGGATCACTCCCTTGAGAAGGACATCATGCTTGGAAAAGTGGAGGGTCCTCAAAAAAGAAGACTCCCAATATGATGGATTGACACTTTGGCAGCAAAAATGGGCTCAAACATATCGACAATTGTGAGAATGATGTGGGATTGGACAGTATTTCATTCTGTTGTGCATACGTTCGTTAGGAGTTAGAACTGACTAGATGGTACCTAACTATAACAACAAAAGGTCTTCATACAGAAGGATGAATGTTAGAAATCATATGAAAATATTCAAATCTAATGGATAAAAGAGACGCAGGCAAGTCATTACAATGCTGTCAGATCTCTAATAAACTTTTAGATAAGTTACTTTGGGATAATGGTAGTTGTGAGTTGTGTTGAGATAAGGAAAGGAAATGCTTTAAGGAAAGGAAGGTATCTTTAAAGAGGTGTAATGAAAGACAAAAATACAGGAGGTTTTTTAAAAAAATATTTGATATAATTCACTTTTGTTGTAAAGGCACAAAGCTATTTTTTTCCAAAAATCAAGAATTTTAGTAGAGCCAGAACTTCTGGTATGTGGGTCTTCTGGGAATAGCAATAAGCAGTAAACTTAAAAATAAATGTGGCTGATAGGCAGATATTTTTAAAGGACACATATACCTACGAGTTTGAACTTACAGGCAAGAATTTCTTAACTTCAGAACTTTCAGCTTGATAATTCTGCATCGTAGGGAAGTGTACTGAGTATTATTTCAGTCATAACTCAAAAATGCATACAGACATTGTCAAACATCCCCTGGGGAAAGGGTCAAAATCACCCTGGCTGAGAACTACTACTATAGGCAAAGAGAAGTCATAGTAACTGGTAAGATCTATGGTTTTTGACAATAGAAATATATTGAAATCACATACACAATTTAAAATCTTCTACTAACCACATTGAACAAAAGCAAAAACAAGTAAAATAAAGTTTAAATATATTGTATTTAATGAACTATGTCCAAAATTTCATTACTTCAGCATGTAATGAAATGGGACACTAGAAATTGTTCATTCTCTTTTTATATTAAATCTTGAAAACTGGTGTTTATGTTACAATTAGAGCACATTACAATTTGATACATTTTAAGTGTCCAGTAGGTACATGTATCTAGTGTTCAAATGTCCACTGTATTGGACAACAAAGATTAAGAAAGCTAAATATAGCATCATTTTGGACAAAAGGTATGTTCTGGAAAGGATAAACAGTAGAGGTAAGAACAATGATTAGGTCCCTTACTTCAGTCCAGTCAAGAGAAGATGAGCCCTTGAATTAAATAAAGCCAAGACAGTGGGAATAGTAAAAAGGAAATAGAATTGACAGGCATTTAGGAAATAGTAGAACACAGTTGAGAAGAGTATGGGCTCTGGAGCCAGATATGCTGCTTAGATTCCAGTTGTTTCTGTTTTTCTGGGGCAAGTTATCCAATCTATCAGTGCCACATTTGATCAGATATAAAAACATAATAATAATTTGAATGTGCCTATATAGTATGGAAGAGTCCTGGTGTAGCACTGTAAGTTTTGCACCAGACTGCAAAGCCATTTGAAGTGCAAGGTCAGCAGTTCAAGCTTACCAGCTGCTCCTTGGAAATGCTACACAGTGTTGCTATGGGTCAGAATTGACTCGACAGCACTTAACAACAACAACAACATATAGTATGGAGGTTGTGATGGCTAAATGAGTCAATAACTGTAAACTCTCATAATAGTAAGTGACACTTTTTTAGCACTCTAGAAATGTAAGTTAGTTATCATGGTTTGCATGAACAGGATTTGATGGATGTGGCCAGAGAGAGCATAACTGGTGCCAGAAGTACTCCAAAGTTTAGAATCCTTCCCTTGTAAGAATGTCTAAGGAATAACTTTTATAGCAATCCTTTACTGATGTTCTAATCCATAAATGTAAGTTCTATGTTCTTGCTTAGTAAATGATTTCTAAGACTCTTTACACTGTTGAGACCTGTCCTCAAATCTCAGCTCCAAGTCTGACTTCTTCAAAGTGACCTTTCTTGATTACACTGCTCTATCACAATTCCTAACTATCTTGCTTTGTGTTATTTGTCTCCAAGCTGAATTCTAAGATCTATGATGTTTATCACCATGTCACCAATATTGTTGTTGTTGCTGTTAAGAGCTGTTGGGTTAGTTCTGACTCATAGTGACTCTGTATAGGGTTTCCAAGGAGAAGCTGGTAGATTTGAACCATCAATATTTTTGGTCAGCAGTCCAGTGCTTATTCTACAGCACCACAACAGAATTCCATGTTGCCAATACTCTGGTATAAAACTGATGATAAAAAATTACATGTGCATTGACACAGATGTGAACAACAGAGACAGTACATTGATGATGGTAATGTCAAACGGTACCAGTGCTATGGAAAACTATTTGATGGTTCTTAAAAAATGTTAAAGAATTTCCATTGTTGTTGTTGTTGTTAAGTGCCGTCGAGTCGGTTCCGACCCATAGCGACCCTGTACAGGGTTTCCGAGGTGTAAATCTTTACGGGAGTAGAAAGCCTCATCTTTCTCCCGCAGAGCAGCTGGTAGTTTCGAACCGCTGACCTTAAGGTTCACAGCCCGATTCGTAACCACTACGCTACCAAAGAATTTCCATAAGACCCAGCAATTTCACTTCAAGATACATGCTCGAAAGTTTTCAAAGTAAAAATGCAAACACATACACACCATGTTCATTGCTGAATTATTTACAATGGCCAAAAAGTGGAAACAACACAAGTATCCATTAACATGTGAATAAATAAAGTATGATATATTGAACTTTGAAACATTCAGCTAGAAAGAGAAATGAAATCTGATTAATACCATTATGTGGATGAACTTTGAACACATAATGCTGAGAAGAAGTCACACAAAAGTAAAAATATTTCATAATTCTAATTTATGAAATATCTAGAATAGGTAGACCCATTAAGACAAAAGATTAGCATTCACTAGGAACTTTTGTTGTTAAGTGCCGTCGAGTTGATTCCGACCCATAGCGACCCTGTATAGGGTTTTCAAGGAGCTGGGAACTTAGGGGATAAGAAACGATGAGTAAAGAAAAAAGTGTTTAACGAATGCAAGAAAACTTAATTTTCTATGTTTTAGAAGGATAAGAGATACAATGAATATTAGAACATCTAAATAAACTGTTGTGGGCTGGGAGTGGGAGAGGACTTGTTATTGTTGTCAGGTGCTCTAGAGTTGGTTCCAACTCATAATGACCTTATGTACAGCAGAATGAAACTGACTGGTGTTGCACCATCCTCACAATCATTGCTATATTTAAACCCATTACTTAAGTCACTGTATGAGTCCATGTCATTGAGTGTCTTCCTCTTTTTTGCTGAACCTCTTCTTGACCAAGCATGATGTCCTACTCCAAGAACTGGTTCTTCTTAATAACATGTCCAAAGTACTGAGAAAAAGCCTCATCGTTTATGCTTCTAAGGAACATTCTGGCTATACTTTAAAGGTAGATTTGTTTGTTCTTTGGGAAGTCTGTAGTATATTTCATTAGTTGCATTTGCTGCACAAGACTGCTTTAAAATGCTCAAGAGCAAAGATGTCAGTTTCAGAACTAAGATGCACTTGACCCAAACTATTGCTTTTTCAATAATCTCATATGCGTACAAAAGTTTGATTGTGAATTAAGAAGAACATATAAGAATTGATGCATTTGAGTTATAGGGTTGGAGGAGAATATTAAAATTATCATAGACTGCCAAAAGAACAAACAAATTTGTGTTGAAAGAAATACAGCCAGAATACTCCTTAGAAGCTAGGATGGTCAAACTTCATCTCTCATACTTCAGACATATTACCAGGAAGGACCAGTCCCTGGAGAACATCATGCTTGGAAGGTAAGCCAAAAAGAGGAAGACCTGCAATGAGATGGATTGGCATAGTTGTCAGCAGCATTGGGATAAAACATAGCAATGATTGTGAGATTGGTACAGGATCAGACAGTGTTTTGTTCAGTTGTACATAATAAGGGCACTATGAGTTGGTACTGACTCAATAGCACCTAGCAACGACAGTATATTCCATATTCCTCTTCAGCACCATAAAGCAAAGGCATGAATTCTTGTTTGCTCTTCCTGATTTATTGTCGTTATCTCATTCATATTAGGCAATTTCAGTATCATTGAAATTGGATCAAGTGCAACTTAGTTTTCAAGGTGACACCTACACTTTTTAACATTAAAGAAATCTTCTGCAGTAGATTTCCCCAACCCAATACAATATGGTTGACTTTTTTTTTTTTTACTGCTGCTTCCCTAAATTCAGTGGGGTATACTCAAAATCATACTTTGGCTTGCAAGGACTTGCTTTCATTTTCTTCAACTTGAACTTGAATGTAAACAATTGATGGCTTGTTCTCTAGTCAGCCCCTGGCCTTGTTCTGATATGTTTGTTGTTATATGTTGTTGAGTTGCTACAGACTCTTAGTGGCTTTATGCACAACAGAACAAAAACTTACTGGTCCTGTGTCAATCTAACAATCATTGCTATGCTTGAGTCCATTGCTTCTGCCACTGTGCTAATCTGTCTCATTGGAAGTCTTCCTCTTTTTCACTGACCCTCCACTTTTTCAAACATAATGACCTTCTCAATGGACTGGTCCTTCCTGATAATATATCCAAAGTATGAGAGACAATTCTGGCCATCCTGGCTTCTCAGGAACATCCTGGCTGTACTTCTTCGAACACAGATTTGTTTGTTCTTCTGGCAGTCCATGGTACTTTTAATATTCTTCTCCAAAACCATACCTCAAGTGCATCAATTCTACTATGGTCTTCTTTATTCATTGTCCATATGTTCTGGTATTATAACTTCTCTATCCACAGGTGTAGACTATTTGATTTCAGTGTATTCCATATGGCAAGGTCCATGTGTATTGTTATCATTTATGTTGTTGAAATAAGCAAAATTCTATCATACAATCTCGAGCATCATTTTTATAACCAAGACCATATTTTCCAATTGCTAATACATCTTGATTTTTGACTTTCACATTCCAATCACTAGTAATTATCAGTGCATCTTGATTGCATATCTTATCAATTTCAGACTTCAGACATTGGTTAAAACCTTCAATTTCTTCATCTTCATTATGAAAACTTCAATATCATTAGTGGTTAGTGTATACATTTGAATAATAGTCATAATAACTAGTCTCCCATGAATATCTGAATGTGGTGCTGTAGGATAAGTACTGGACTACTCACTATAACGTTGGTACTTCAAACCCACCAGCCACTCCTTGGAAATCCTGTGCAGAGTCACTATGAATCAGAGCCAATTTAATGGCACTTAACAAGAGCTCTGACATGGTAGCTCATGATAGATCTTGAAATGTTCTTTTTGACAAGTAACATGATGCCATTCCTTTTTAATTTGTCATTCTTGGCATAATAAACCATATAATTGTCTGATTCAAAAGGGCCCATGCCATTCCATATCAGATCCTTATGCGTTCCATTAATTTTGGTGACTTCCTATTTTCCTATATTGATGCTTTGTGTATTGAACATTATGATTATTAATGTACTTTTCCAGCTGTTTCTTCTCATTTTGAATTGTCACATCAGAAAATAAGGTTCCCAAAAACTTTATTCCATTTATGTCATTAAGATCACATCTACTTTGAGAAGAGAGTTCTTCCCCAGATGCATTTTGAGTGCCTTCAAACCTGAGGGTCTCATCTTCCCATAATACATCAGACAATATTCTGTTGCTCTTCATAAGATTTTCACTATTTTTCAGATGTAGATATCCAGGCCCTTCTACCAAGTTTGTCTTAACCTGTAAATGCTGCTGAATCTTGTCCCCCATGGGTGAACCTGCTGACATTTGAAATACCAGTGGCATAGCTTCCTTCAACACAATAACACACAAGTCACCATAGTAAGACAAACTGATAGATGGATGAAGAAAAATGTTCTCATTTATTGTTTGGTATTTTATTACTTATTTAGAAATATATATTCATCTTATTCTGTTTCCCATTTTATATAAGTTCTGGTGCCAAGGATAACACATGTAGTATCCTGTGATTAAGGCACTGCATTTTCTTAGCTCTATATACCTTCGTTATACAAGATCTACCAGCCGCTCCGTGGAGAAAGATGAGGCTTTCTACTCCCGTAAAGATTTACACCCTCGGAAACCCTGTACAGGGTCGCTATGGGTCGGAACCGACTCGACGGTACTTAACAACAACAACAACAACATACAAGATCATTGGGATAGTGAAGGTTTTTTTGAGCAGGCCAGGATTCTCAGTGGTTTGGCAATTGAGATGAAGTTATCCCCATAATGAGATCTAATACAATGTAATTAATTCTATGATGAGTTTTGCTATAAGAAGTCAGTCAATTGAAAGAATGTTTCCTCAGTGCTATAGCCTGCTTCCAATATATTAGACACTCAGGCAAAGCTTTCATTCTCTCTTGAATTTGAATCTTGCATCTGGTTTATCCTCCTACCTCAAATTTTTTTGGAGTTGAGCTAGTAACCTGCTCAATTACCTGCCTGACTTGAGACCTGGCTATTTTTATTAATCTGACCTGGACTTAGAATTCTTCCACCTCTACAGTTGTGTTAGCCATTTCCTTGATATAAACTTCTCTTTATATATACATATATAAATTTCACTGGTTTTGCTTCTCTAGAGAACTCAGCCTTAAGACAATCACAAATTCTGAGATTATTAATACTGGATGCCTGCATAGTCTATAGATTATTTAGTCTAAGTTCCTCTTTTATTCTTCTGAAAGTGTATTCTAAAGATATTGTTGTTAGTTGTCATCGAGTTGGTACCAACTCAAAGTGACCTTAGGTACAACAGAACAAAAAAACGACCTGGTGCCGTGCCAACCTCACAATCATTGCTGCTATCACTGTGCAAGTCTGTCTCATTGGGATCTTCCTCTTTTTTGGGTGGCCCTCCAGTTACCCAAGCAAAATGTCCTTCTCTAAGAACTAGTCCCTCCTGATACTATGTCCAAAGTGAGAGATGAAGTGTGGCCATCCTGGTTTCTAAGTAGCATTCTGGCTGTAATTCTTCCAACACTGATTTGTTTGTTCTCCTGGTAGTCTATAGTACTTTAATTATTCTCTTCTAACACCATGACTCAAATGCATCAATTCTTCTCTGGTCTTCCTTATTCACTGTCCAACTTCCACATGCATATGAGACTATTGAAAATACATGGATTGGGTTGGGCACACAAGTACTCAACCTGACATCTTTTCTCTTGAACATTTTAAGGCATTCTTGTACAGCAATTTTACCTAATGCAATCTGTCATTTAATTTATTGACTGCTACTTCCATAAATGTTGATGGTTGATGCAAGCAAATGAAGTCTATGACAACACATTAATCTTTTCTACATTTATCTTCATGTTATTTATTGACCCACTGTTGAGAATTTTTGCTTTTTTACATTTAGATACAACCCATACAGAAGGCTATGGTCTTTGATCTTCATCAGTAAGTATTTTAAGTCCTCTTCACCAAAAGAGGTAGAGTAGTCAAAATGCTGTCAGTGCTGTAGAGCTTAAAGTGATGAATATAAAATCTAGACCTACAGATTCTCAACCACATGGTTGGTCATTTATATCTTATCATACTCACATAATGTGTGTGTATTTATTCAGACACATTTAATAATACATTATGTTGATATGGTTTTATAAGCCATGTTTGCTGTTGTTGTTAGGTGCCCTCGAGTATGTACTGACTTATAGCAACCCTATGCACATCAAAAGGAAATATTGCTCAGTCCTGGGCCAAACTCACTTGAGCCCATTGCTGCCATCACCGTGCCAGTCTGTTTCTTTTTCTTCGACCCTCCCTTAACCAAACATAATATACTTCTCCAGTGACTGGTCACTCCTGATATGTCCAAAGTATAAGAGACAAAGTTTGACTATCCTGGTTTCCAAGGAGCACTCTCACTATACTTTGTCCAACACAGATTGCCTAGTTCTTTTGACAGTCCATGGTTCTTCCAATATTCTCCTCCAACACCATAACTCAAGTACGTCAATTCTTCTACGCTCTTCCTTACTCACTGTCCAACTTTTGCATGTATATGAGGTTATTGAAAATAACATGATAACTGAAATCTTTGCTTATAAAAACTTTAAAGAGGTCTTGTGCAGCAGATTTGCTTAATGCAATACATTTGATTTCTTTACTTCCATTATTCTTGATGGTTGATCTGAGCAAAATGACGGTTTTAATAACTTCAACATTTTCTCCATTGATGTGAACATAGTTTACTGATTGAGTGATAAGGATTTTTCTTTTCTTTACATTGAGATGCAACCCATACCGAAGGCTGTGCTCTTTGATCTTCATCAGTAAGGATATTAAGTCCTTTTCACTTTCAGCAATGAAAGCTGTATTATCTGCATATTGCAGGTTGTTAATGAGTTTTCCTCCAACACTAATGAAATGTTTTTCTTCATATAATCCAGCTTCTCAGATTATTTGGTCAGCATACAGATTAAATATATATGGTGAAAAAATACAACACTGGTACCTAATTTAAAACCATTCGGTATTCCCTTGTTTTAGTAAAATTAAAACAAAAACAAACAAACAAAAAAACCCTGCTTTTTTGTCTATGTACAAGTTCCTCATGAGCACAATTAAGTGTTCCAGAATACTCATACTTCACAATGTTGTCCATAACTTGTCATGATCCACATAATTGAAAGCCTTTGCATAGTCAATAAACCACAAGTAAACATCTTTCTGGTATTCTCTGCTTTCCACCAAGGTCCATCTGATGTCAGCAGTGATATCCCTCATTCTATGTCCTCTTCTGAATCAGTATTAAACCTCAGGAAGTTCTCTGTCATTGTGTGGTTGCAGCATTTCTGTATTACCTTTAGTAAAACTTAACTTACATGGGATATCAAGGATATTGTCTGATGATTTCTGAATTACATTGGGTCACCACTCTTTGGAATGGGCACAAATATGGATCTCTTCCAGTCAGTTGGCCAGGTAGTTGTCTTCCAAATGTCTTGGCATAGATGAGTGAGTGATTCCAGGTCTTCATCGGTTTGTTG
>NW_006408561.1:6083071-6084404 GCF_000296735.1 Chrysochloris asiatica
AGAAATGCTGAGAATGTAATTCACTTTTGGTTTTCTAACTCCAGATATTAGCACATTGAATTATAATTGTAATATCTGACTTTGTCTTCTTGAACTGACCTTTGAAATGTTCTTTTAGCTCTTTTACCTTCTTGCTTCTTCCATTTGCTTTAACATCTCTACAGTGGAGAACAAGTTTCAGGGTCTCTTCCGACATCCATTTTGGTCTTTTTCTTCTTTCTTGTCTTCTTAATGACACTTGCTTTCTTCCTGTTTGATGTTCTTGATGTTATCCCACAACTCTTCTGATTTTCGGTCTGGAGTGTCTAATGCATCAAATCTGTTCTTCAGGCAATCTCTGAACACGTGGAATATATTCAAGGTCATTTGTTGTTGACTTGTTTTAATTTTCTTCAGCTTCAGCCTGAATTTGCATATGAGCAGTTGATGGGCTGTTATTTATATATATGTAAACTCATATACATGTAATAATCAATTTTGTTGGTATGGACCTTTTAGTGTGCTTATATTTCAATGACAGATTTTTTTTTGTAAAGTACATTCCCAGATCCTTCTTACAAGGTACCACTGTTTGAATTCCTACTGCAAACATTTGGTCAGTGTTTAAGAACTTAAGTGTTTGTGCCATCTAATCATGTACATTTATTTTTTAGACTGATTTTCTGTTACAAAGCATAATAACTCTTTTAACTAGATAGAAGCCTTTTTCAAAAATTCTTGCTCAAACAACAATTTTGCCATGCTGAGTGTTGTTAAAATAAAGAGAACATTTATTTGTATTATTTAAACAATGTTTTGGTTTCATATATACTTCTGCAGTAATGTTGTTGTCTGTGTTAAGTGCCGTCACGTTGATTCTGACTCATAATGACCCTATATAGAGTTTCCTGAAAGAGGTTGTTGTGTTTTAACTGCAGACCTTATGGTTAGAATCCCAGTGGTTATCTTATAGAGCCACATCAGGACTTTGCTGCAATAATGGCACTTGTCAAACTGGTATTTGTTTGTTGTTGTTGTTGTTTTTATGTGCTGTGGAGTCAATTCTGACTCATAGCAACCATGTACAGGATTTCCAAGGCTGTAAATCTTTACAGGAGAAGAAAGCCTCATCTTTCTCCCACGGAACAGTTGGTAGTTTCAAACTGCTGACCCTGAGGTTAGCAGCCTGATTCATAACCACTATGCTACCAGAGCTCCTTGTAGTTTTATGTGGTTAATGCCTTAGGCTGGGTTTTCTAGAAAAGCAAACCAGTGAAATATACATACATACATATATATATCCTATCACTTATAGCATTGTACCTCATGACTGATCTGGATATGTTCTTTTTGA
>NW_006408561.1:6086229-6087476 GCF_000296735.1 Chrysochloris asiatica
ACTGGTCCCTCCTGATAATATGTCCAAAGTATGAGAGACAAAGTGTAGTCATCCTGGCTTCCAAAGAGTATTCAGGCTGTACTTTTTCCAACACAGATTTGTTTGTTCTTTTGACTGTCCATGGTATGTTTAATATTTTTCTCCAACACTATAGCTCAAATACAACAATTTTTCTGCAGTCTTCAATTATTCACTGTCCAACTTTCACTTGCATATGAGCTTACTGAAAATACCATGGCTTGTGTCAGGCAAACAGTCCTCAAAATTACATTTATGCTCTTCAACACTTTAAAGAGGTCTTGTGCAACAAAATTGCCTAATCCCATGCTTCATTTGATTTATTTACTGCTGTTTCCATGAGTGTTGATGGTTGATCCAAGCAAAATGAAGTATTAGACAAATTTGATCTTTTCTCCATTTATATGGGTGTTGTTTATTGGTCAGTGGTGAGGATTCCAATTTTCCTTACATTGATGTACAAACCATACTGAAGGCTATTTTGATATTTGATATTTATCAGTAAATATTTTAAGTCCTCTTCACTTTCAGGAAGCAAGGTTATATCATCTGCATACCACAGTTTGTCAATGAGTCTTCCTTCCTCCAATCCTGATGCCTCCTTTCTCATGTAATCCAGCCCTCTGATTAATTGCTCAGCATACAGACTGAATAAGTATGGTAAAATAATACAATTCTGACATACACCTTGACTAATTTTAAACCATTCAGTGTTCAAACAACAGCCTGTTGGTCTATGTACAGGTTCCTCATAAACGTAATTAACTGTTCCAGAACACTCATTTTCTGCAGTGTTGTCCATAGCTTGTCATGATCCACACAATCAAAAGCCTTTGTGTAGTGAGTAATGCACAGATAAACATCTTTCTTGTATTCTCTGCTTTCAGCCAAGATGCATCTGACATCAGCAATGATGTCCCTCATTTCATGTCCTCATCTGAATCACATTTGGACCTCTGGCTGTTCTCTGTCAATGTATGGGTGCAGCCATTTTTTAATTATCTTTAGCAAAATTTTACTTGCATACAATATTGATGATTTTGTTCGATGATTTCTACATTCTCTTGGGAATGTACATTCTACATTCTCTCTTTGGAATGAGCACAAACATGGCTCTCTTTCAGTCAGTTGACCAGGTACTTGTCTTCAAAAATTTCTTGACATAGATGAGTGAGTACCTCCAGTGACACATCAGTTTGTTGAAATCTTTCAATTTGTATTCCATCAAT
>NW_006408561.1:6088431-6089302 GCF_000296735.1 Chrysochloris asiatica
GCCACTCCAGGATTCCTAGGTTGTTTATAAAAGGTATCCAACTGCTCCTAGGAAATCCTATACAGGGTCGCTACAACCCAAAAGCTTTTAACCATACCAACAACATTAGTCTAGTCCCTGGAAAAGGACATTATACTTGGTAAAGTGGAGGGTTAGTGAAAAAGAGGAAGAACCCCAATCAGATGGATCGACATAGCTTAACAACAATTGTGAGGATGGTGCAGTACCAGGCAGGCAGTGTTTCATTCTGTAGTGCATAGGATTTCCAAGGAACAATTAGTATGTTTAAACTGTTGACCTTGAGGGTCAAACCGAGCTTGTGGTCCAATACTTATCCTACAGTGACACAACAGGACTTCATGTTGAAGAACAGAATAAGTATGACATTGAAAAATACTATTTATATGTGAAAATTTATAAGCTTTGAATTCTGAATGATTTTAGGTGTACAATTTTAAGTGGGATCACCCTGACTCCATTTCCTTTAGGAATTTACTGTGGTTGAAGGAGCCTATTAGCTATTTCTTTGTTGTTATTCATGCCATAGTTACTAGATTGTTGTTGTTGTTAGGTGCCATCGAGTTGGTACCGACTCACAGTGACCTTATGCACAGCAGAATGAAATACTGCCCGATCCTGGGCCAACTTCACTACTGTTGCCATGCTTGAGTTCATCAATGCTGCCACTTGGCCAATCCATCTCATTGGTGGTCTTCCTCTTTTTCTCTGACTCTCCACCTTACCAAGCATGATATCCTTCTCCAGTGATTTGTCCCTCCTGACAATATGTCCAAAGTATGAGAGATTAAGTTTGTCCATCTTGGCCTCCAAGGAGCACTCTGGATGCATGTCTTCTGAAACAGCTCTATTG
>NW_006408561.1:6089597-6097217 GCF_000296735.1 Chrysochloris asiatica
TAAGAATTCCAGTGAGGTAGAAATGGTTATGGAAGCCCATTTGTAAAATATTTTTCCTATATCTCTCAAATATAGGAAAATAACTCCTGGTATGTAACTGTAGGATAAGTATTGTACTATTAACTGTAAGTTCGGTTCAGACCCATCATCTGTTTCTCAGAAACCCTGTTCAGGATAGCTATGAGTCAAAACTGACTTGATTGCACTAACAACAACAACAGCTTATGTCTCAGAAGACTGTTGTTAATATTCAGCTGTCATCAAACTTGTTTTTATACTGTGATACTCAGAAAAATACAGGGTCTCCAGATTAGTAGAGCTGAGTTGGGCTTTTCTGAATTTCTCCACTCCCCGACTAATGTCAATTCCAAGCAAACAACTATGCAATGTTTCTGAAAATGAAATCTAGGCATTGCCTGAAGTAGAGTAGAGTAGTTGTAAAATATAACCAGCCCTTCAGATTTGATAAATTAGAATTATTTGGTAGAGTTTAGAATATGTATTTTCAACAAACTACCAAGTGGTCCAATAGGGGTCCTTTTATCTTCACTTCCAGTGACTATTCAGCATGTTTGAAGACACTTTGATTCTAACAACTGCTTATTACTCACATGTGTGGGTAGATGCTGCTAATCAACTTGTAATGCACAGGCAGGACAGCCCCCACAATAAAGAATTTATCAGTTGTTAAGAAGTTGATTCCTACTCATAGTGATGCAATGTATGTCAAAGTAGAACTATGTTTCATAGCATTTTCAATATCTAATGTTTCAAATGTAGGATACCAGGCCTTTCTTTCAAGGCACTTTTTGGCAGACTTGAACCAACAATCTTCCAGCCCAAAATATCAACAGTGCTGAAGTTGAGAAGGCCTGTTATGTACACAACAGATTCAAATTCACTTTTCTTGCAGGTATCACATATCTTTGGCATTGACTCGAGTTATTTCTTTTCTTTTCTTTATTCACTAATTTTTCATGTATTCATATATTTGGAGTCCTGGTATGACACTGTAGTATAAACACTGGACTGCAAGGCCAGTTTGAACCACAAGGTTGGTGGTTCAAACTCACCAACTCTTCCTTGAAAATCCTATACAGGGTTGCTATGAATTAGAACTGATTTGACAACAACATTCATATATTTGTTCTCAAAACTTACTGCAAATGACCCTTACTGTGTTCTAGGGAAAAAAGGTATCCAAATTCAATAATGTTCTATAAAGACATCTGTAATAAATCCTGGTGGGTCTGGTGCTGTAGGTTAAGCACTAGACCACAAGAATGTTTTGTATCACAAGGTTTGTAATTCAAACTCACTAGCTGCCTCCCTGAAACCCTATACAGTGTCACTATGATTCAGAACTAACTTGACAGCACTTAAAAACAACAACATTAAGACTTAGAAGTCTTAATGTGGTGCTATAGGATAAGCATTGGACGGCTAATCGCAAGGATGGCTGTCCAAACCCACGAGCCACTCCTGGAAACTGTATACAGGCTCACTATGAGTCAGAACCTAGTGACTGGGTACTTAGCAACAACAGTAAGCCTTAAGCAAAACAATGATAAGGTAAAGACAAATGCAGATGAAAGAGACCATCAGCATCAGATCAAGATAGAGCCAAGTTAATTCATGGCCAAGGGACAAAATAAAGACTATGGAAAATAAAGAAAATCATAACAAAATTATGATCAGATCACTTCATCATTGCCTCAGGCAGGACTACAGAAACAGGAAAAGGACCACAATTGGTATACTTAATGCAATGACAGGTTAGAAAAGTCTACAGGCTTCATCCTAGGGCTTTGACCACATTACTAAGTGTTGGTTGGGGTATGACTCACAACCCTGAGGTCCAGAGTCATAACCACAGAATCCCAACATTCACATAGTATCTATCTGGAAATCATTAAGGACACACCCAGGCAAGTTCCAAGAGGGCAAAATTGCCTCTAACTGGGCTGATCCAGAAGTGGTAGTCTGCTGTTGAACATACTCTGCCACATTAAAGGAGTTAAAGGTCAGAAAGAATCCCTGAGGCATAAATGCTAATTTATGCTAAGACATATTGTATTAGGCAAATCTGCTGCACAAGACCTCTTTAAAGTGTTCAAGAGCAAAGATGTCAGTTTGAAGACTAAGGTGCTCGTGACCCAAGTATCAATATTTTTTATTGCCTCATGTGTTTGTCCGAGTTAGACATGAGTAAGGAACAACATAGAAGAATTGATGTATTTGAGTCATGTTGTAGGAGGAGAATAATAAAAGTAAAATGGGCTGCCAGGAGAACAAACAAATCTGTGTTAATAGAAGTACAGCCCCTAGAAAAGGACATCATACTTGGTAAAGTGAAGGATCAGCCACAAAGAGGAAGACTTCCAACAAGATGGGTTGGCACAGTGGCAGCAGCAATGTGATCAAGCGTCACAATGATCAGACAGTGTTGCGTTCTCTTGTGTGTAAGGTCACGATGAGTCAGTACCAACTTGAGAACTCCTAACAACAACAATGCAAAGACTCAAATTGGAGTTAGGGCTCCCCTGTAAACTATGGTAGTGGTGGTGGTGATGTGCCATGGAGTTGGTTGTGACATAGTGACCCTGCATAGGGTTTCTGAGGCTGTAAATTTTATAGCAGCAGAAAGCCTCATCTTTATCCTGTGGAACGGCTGGTAGTTTCGAACTACTGACCTTAAGGTTAGCAGCTCAACTCATAACCTAGTCTTCCACAAATTATTATTGTTGTTGTTAAGTGCTGTCAAGTCAGTTCTCACTCATAGCAACCCCACAGAAGATTTCCTAGGAGTGGACAGTGGATTTGAACCATTGACCTTGTAGTTCAAGCTGACCTTGCAATCCAGGGCATTATCCTGCAGAGCCACACCAGGACATAAATTATGTGCTTAGAATTTAAGCTTTAAGACAACATTAAGTGTAAAAAAAAGTTAAATTTGTATCTTAACTGCAATGTTGGGATTGGGACTAATTACGTTGGGCCCATTTCTGGATTCTATTTTTTTAAATTTTCTCAAACTTCAAGTTAATTCTTCTACTGAAAGACTGGTAATCAAGATGAGGTTTCTAGTTAGTTGTCTCTTCTTTTCCCGCATTGCAAAAACTTTCTTAACTTGTTTTGGCTGAGAGGTTAACCTGACTTTACTAAGAGTTGAGTTTATAGAATCTTTTTTAAATTGTAATTTCAGTTTTACTATGTTCAAGGCCTTAGAAATATTTTGTTGAAGGGATTCCGAAAGGAATACATGAATTATATGTCTTTGCTGTTGTTAAATGCCATCAAGTCGGTTCAGATTCACAGCCACCCAGTAAAGAGTTTCTGAGAAACAGCTGTTGAATTTGAACCACTGACCTTGAGTTTCAAACCAACCTGGTGGTCCAGTGTATTATTCTGCCTGTTTTTACTAAGAGGTAACTATCACTTGTAATTAGCAGTTCATTGTTTGAATGCAAACACTGCTGTTAAAGTGGTGATTGAAACAGTGGTTGTCCTTCACTCTTCACTAGGAGAAACATTTTCTTTCTTTGCACTATTGATTCCTTAACAGATCTGTTTTTATAATATGAGGTTGTAAAGGTAAAATCTACCAGCAACTTTTAAAATATCATTAATTCTTAGTGTCCTTTCAAATGAGACATACCACCTGTATTTACTTACCTGATTTTTATTATACAAAATAATTAGTTTAATACAACAGTCATCCTTGTTACACATTTAGACAGTATTCAGATTTCACTTCATAAGATGTTTCCAGCAGATGTTCCCTTCCATAATGATTTCTATGGTGACTTTCAGTTCTGGGAAGCTTTGAATCACTAATGAAAGTTTCTCAAAGTAATAAGCTAGGAGAGAAGCACTAAAATATACTTGGAGATGGAAATTGAAATCATTTTGGCTAAATGCATCAGGTTAGAAGTTGCCCTAGTTACTTATTGTTATTAGATATTCTCCTGTGCTAAGAAAGCCAGCTATTGATTTTTGAATTTGAATTTCTTTTGTAATAATATATTGTCTCTATTGTGGGTCATTAGCTCAGCTTTTGTAAACCCAGTATAATAGGAATCACCTGCTTTTCTAATTTCTACCTAGTATTTTAATTTTCTTACCCCTGCTAACCTAGAAACTATTAGAATAAACTATTCATTGTACACATAAAATTAATGTGTCCCACTGTGCATTCATGTAGTGATATAATATATTTCAGTCACTGCTAATGATGGATTGATTTGCCTGAAACAGTTCATTTCAAGTTTTAGCTCTCTTCATCTTGATTTAATCTATTTATTCATACATTTTTCACTTATGACACTACTCAGAGAAACAAATACAGTAAAACCTGTGAAAATCAGAACCTGTATAAGGTGGAAATCTGTCAGAAAAGGAAAACTCCGAGGTGCTGTGGGTTAATGCACTGGACTGCAAGGTCAGTTTGAACCGCAAGGTTGGCAAGTCAAACTCACCATTCGCTTCTTAGAAACCCTATACAGGGTCGCTATGGGTTAGAACTGACTCAGCTGCACTCAACAAAAACAAAACCAGCCATAGAAAAGTGGTTAGACTGCACCAAACTGCAAAAACAAGGCAGATCTCATTCATTTACAGTCTCACGGATTTCACTGTATATATGTAGGTCATTGGCTAAAAAGTAAATATAGATAGTCAACAACATGGAAAAAAATAAATGCATTCATTGGACTTCTATTGTCATTAAATTGAAGAGTCAGTTTAGGTTGCACCCTTTGCAATAAATATGAGAGTTTACAATTGGATTGAGACTGTGCCATGGGTGTAGATACTAGACAAGTGGTATGTATACTAGAAATACAAACAAGATGTTGTATACCTACTGTTGTTGTTGTTGTTAATTGCAGTCTAGTTGGTTCCAACTCAAAGCGACCCTGTACAGGGTTTCCAAGGAGCAGCTGGTGTGTTTGAACTTCTGAGCTTGCAGTTAGCAGGACAGGGCTTATCCTACAGTGTCAAACCTATAAATACTATTTGTTGTTGTTGTTATGTGCCGTGGAGTCAGTTACGACTCATAGCGACCCTGTACAGGGTTTCCGAGGCTGTAAATCTTTATGGGAGCAGAAAGCCTCATCTTTCTCCCGCGGAACAGCTGGTAGTTTCGAACTGCTGACCCTGAGGTTTGCAGCCCGATTCATAACCATTACGCTACCAGAGCTCCTTAAGTAACTAAAACTTGATTCAACAAATATTTATTAAGCACTTACTATGTTTTATCTGCAGTTCTTGTAATAAACTAATCAAAATAAAAATCTACCCTTAGGTTGCTGTGGTTAAGTGCTGTCGAGGCAATTTGGACTCATGGTGACCTGTATCGGATTTCCAATGGGTGGCTGGTGAGTTTAAACCACTAACCTTGCATTTCAAACCAACCTTTTAGTCCAGTGCTTATCCTATAGCTCTACACCAGGACTCCATACAGGCTTACTGTCTAGCATGTGTGTAAAGGAGTGCAGAAAAATGTATATATGTTGTTGTTAATTGCTGTCAAGTCAGTTCAGACTCATAGCGACCCTGTCTATAATTTCTGAGGAGTGGTTGGTGGGTTTACCGCCAGTCTTGGTTTAGTTCTACTCTGTCCTCTAGTGTCACTACAGTCAGAAACAACTTGATGGCAGCGGGTTTGGTTTGGGATTTGATACAAATATTATAGTAAACACCTACGATAAAATCAATATTGTAAGCCAGTCACTTCTTGCCTTTATGTTGTTGTTAAGTGCCATCAAGTAGGGTCCGGCCCATATAGACCCTGTATAGGTTTTCCGAGGAGCAGCTGCTAAGCTTGAACTGCTGACCTTGCAGTTCAAATGGCTTTGCAGTCTGGCGCATTAACCCACAGCGCCTCACCAGGACTCCTTCTTGCCTTTATAGGCCCCCCATTTTGGGTAGCCAATGTCTATGTTGCCCATCCCTGTCAACCCTGTGTACCCAGGGGGTGGGAGCAATCCTTGGCATAAAGATTTGTTTCCTTTTTTGAGTTGCGACACCCATAATTATAGGTAAAGTTTATCAAATTGTAGCAGGTTACTCTTTTCTTTCCTCTCTTCTTTCTTCTTCTAGTTGAGTTTTGATCTCTAACTATCAAAGTCAGGTCAAATGGGTACTATCTGCAAGTATGGATGTTCTTGTGCATCTCCCCTCACTTCATATCAGCCTCATGCTTCACTCTTCACTCTAGTCCTCTGTGACCATGTCACTGCCTGTGGGAAAATCCAAAACCTACTCTTCCTATTCTGGGAAGCCTGTGTCTACCTCTAGCGCATTTGTCTCAGTTACTCTTTTCTGGTTTTGGACATGTTTTAAGATCCTTTGTTGTGTTTGAGATCTTCTGTTTGTCATTTCCAGTGGTTATGTGGTTTATTTAATGCTTAAATGAATGTTTGTTGTTGTGTTATTAAGCTCACTGGGTGTCTCCTGGTGGATGTGATCAGGAAATAGCCTTCCCCTTTCACATGTAATGCTTAGTAGCTGTAATTGGCTCTTGTCTCAATGGTGGAATATTATGAGGTACGCTTGTAGCTTGGCTATATAGCCACAATTGCCGTCACTTCTTGGATAATGTAGTGAGAAAAACTCCCACGTCCAGGAAAGATGTCTTATCAAAAGGACCAATAGCCGAAGCAATATAAAAGCAGAGACAAAAACCACCAAAAAAAAAACACAACAAACTGTGATTGAGTGTCCACAGGCAGTGTGTATGTATGGTAGAAGCCTCCAGCAGAGGGTGGGGGTGTCCACTTGCTCAGGCCCCTCCTCTAGTCACCACTGTGGAGGTGCATAGATAGAAATTAATGGGAGAAAGATTGTCCACTATTTTTGTCTCTGAAGGTCAGTTAGGTATCTGTGTGTGTACAGGGTAATTCTTGGGGTAGTTGAGTCCTTTTATATTGGGGTTTTACAGATTGTTCTATGGTTTGTCTGCCAGGCTTGACGTGCCTGCTTTTTCCTTGCTGTATAGACCCGGGTAAGGGTCTGCATAAGGAGCTCCAGTAGCACAGTGGTTAGGAATTGGGCTACAAACTGCAAGGTCAGCATCTGCAAGAAACCACCAGCTATTCCAAGGGAGAAACACAAGGCACTCCACTCCCACAAAGACCCACAGCCTCAGAAACCCCTGACAGGGTCACCACAAGTCGGAACTGACTCCACGGCACACAACCACCAAGGGTGTCACACAAGTCAATCTTAGGGCTGTGACTCCAAGGCTGACATCATAAGTAGCCACTAAACTCCTTCTCTCTACAGTGGGAAAACTGTGGGATCAGAGCTGGAATGTTTGTTTTTTTTTTTGCGGGGGGCATGCACACCCACTCACCTGAAGGTGTCTGGGTTGGGCAAAGAAAGAGCGTCAGGGAATAGGAGGAAAAAACATATAGTATCTCCCGCACCTCTTTTTGCAAATGTCTCTGCATCGCTTTTAGCATAGGTTCCCTGTGCTGGTCTGGCTGTAGCCATGCCCTCTGAACTTTGCCCAGGTGGGGTGGCCACAGAGGGAGTTCCATGTCCAGAGATTCATCACTCACAGTAGTTTCCTTTATATTGTAATTTTTTTCACTTGCGGGAAACAGACGAGAAGAT
>NW_006408561.1:6099212-6101821 GCF_000296735.1 Chrysochloris asiatica
AAAAAAAAGAAGGTGAAAAAATACCACTTGTAATGGTGCTAACTTCCTAGAGGGAAGGTGACATTCTTGGGCCAAAGGATGTCACACTTAACGAGGATGTCAGCACTTTAATCTATTTCATTCTGGCAATCATTTATTTACCAAGAACCAAGTCAGTTGAACTAGCTAAATAAAAGAGGGTTGATTTTGATTTTAAAGACCAAAAAAAAAGTAATAATGAATGTGCACGTTTCGTCTTCCATTTGTCATGCTTGGCATAGTAAACCATGTGATTGTCTAGTACAAAATGGCTTTTGCCAGTCCATTTCAGCTCACTAGTGCCTAGGATATCCAAGTTCATGTGTTACATTTCATTTTAAACAACTTCCAGTGTTCCTGGATTCACACTTCATACATTCCATATTCTGATTATAATGGATGCTTGCAGCTCTTTCTCTTCCTCTTGAGTTTTGCTCCATCACCAAATGAAGGTCCTGAAGACTTTACTCCATTTGCCTCATCACAGTTTACTTTGAGGAGGCAACTAGTCCACAGTTGTATTTTGAGTGCTTTCCAATCTGAGGGACTCATCTTCTAGCAGTGTATCTGACAGTATTCTGGTGCTATTCATCATGGTTCAGTAATCAGTATTTCGGGATATCTGACGATGTTCCACTGGTATTCGTAATGACTAAATAATCTGCAGTAGTCCACCTCTACTTTTTCCTAGTCTGTCTTTGTCTGGAAGTTCAACTGCAACCTGTTCACTATGGGTGATCCTGCTGATATTTAAAAAACTGATGGCAGAGTTTTCAGAATTATAACAACATGCAAGTCACCGCAGTACAACAAACTGACAAACAACTAGTGGTATAAATCTTTACGAGAGCAGAAAGTATCATCTTTCTCCATCAAGTGACTGTAGATTAAAACTGCTGACAACATGGATAGCAGCCTAGTTCGTAATCCACATGATGTTGTAGGATAAATACTAGACTGCAATGTTGGTTTGAAAGAGTCCTGGTGTGACGCTGTAGGTTAATGCGCCAGGCTGCAAAGCCGTTTGAACTGCAAGGTTGGTGGTTCAAGCTCACCAGTCACTCCTCGGGTCACCATGGGTCAGATCCGACTTGATTGCATTTAACAACAACAATGTTGGTTTGAAGCAAACTCACCTGCCACTCCTTGGTAATCTTTCACAGGCTTACTATGAGCCTGAACCAACTTGATGGCACTTAACTGCAATAACAGACAGGACTCCTTTCCAAAGGTATTTTTGTTGTTGTTTAGTGCCATCAAGTCAGTTCTGATTCATAGAGACCCTATATAGTGTTTCCAAGGAGCGGCTAGTGGATATGGACCACCAACCTTGTACTCAGCCATCATACAGTATCACAGCAGGATTCCTTCTACAGGTATAAAAGTTAGGACTTACAACACATATTTTAGGGGGACACAATTCAATTTGTAAGACATGTAAGCTAAATAAATGATTATTAATGGGTAACAAATGCAAAAGTTAATTTTAGAAATATTTGGCTTTGGTAGTTGTTGAGGCTTTACATAATCAATTTCTACTTTGCCATGACAATCCACTTTGGTTTTGCCATGACAGTGATTCTTGAGTATGTTTTATATATCGAATTGTCAATTTTTAAAGGCTTTTGGAAGAAAATGCCAATAAAATAAATAATTACTACCAATGCCACATATCTAGTTTAATTTTGTGAAATACTTTCTAAAAGTGTATACTAGACAGTAAGGAATCCAAGGTTAGTTCGGAGAAGATGAACATATATTATTAAAACCTACAACGAAACCTTGTGGTTCAACATTTCCAAAGCTGAAGATATTTCTATATACCACATCTGGGGGATTTATTTCTTTGAAAGCAGAAATTCTGCTGGTTGTATGTTCAACTTTCTGAAGTTGGTAGAAATAACTGCTATTTATCAAATATGTACATAATTCTCAGATTTTATGTAGGTCTGCATATCATATTTGAATTTAAATTTTATAGAAAAAGTAAAGGATTGAGAGAGCACCTCATTTAGGGAAATTTCCCTCTAATATATGGCTCTTTGTGTTCCTTCTTCTTTGTGTAGTGTTTAAAAAATGGCATAAGAGAAGTGTCTGACCTCTTCTAACTTTATGAGAAGGCAGAAGAGCCCAAGGTTGTTACTTATGACTTGAAGATCAGACGTAGCTCCACTCTCCAAACTTTTTTCCAACTATGACACACCCATCCTTCTCATCACACTCTCTACTCCAGCACTAAGTTTGATAATTTGTTACAATAGTCATACAGAACTCACAGGCGGTTCTCATGATTATGGGGTTTATTATGAAGGTTGTTGCTGTTTTTAAGTGCCATTTAGTTGGTTCCGATCTGTAGTGACTCTGTATTGGGCTTCCAAGGAGCAGCTGGTCAGTTTGAACTGCCGATCTTGTTTGCAGTCCAGTGCTGATCCTACAGCACCTCACAATACAGCCGAGTCTAGTCAAGCTTGGTTTGAAAGTCCCACTTCTGGATAAGTTTACAAAGCCCTTTAGTTATGTAAATATACCAATATGCACCCTAAGGCATCCCACTCCACATAAGAATGCCTCCTGCCTGAATGTACTCAGCT
>NW_006408561.1:6103071-6113641 GCF_000296735.1 Chrysochloris asiatica
TTTCATCAGCCCTGCCTAGACAGATTGGATACTACTACTCAGTGGAGATTCTACCTTCCTTCATGTCATCTGGATCTAGGCTCCTGCATGAAAGCTTGTAAGCCAGTCACTTCTTGCCTTTGTAACCCACCCCCCACCCCCTCACTTTGGGTAGCCAATATCCAAGTTGCCCATCCCTGTCTACTATGTGTATGGAGGGGGTGGGAATGATCCTTGCTGTAAGGATTTGTTCCCACAAATTATTCTTGATGGGTCACATGTACCTCATTTTCATTGCCCCAACTAGTCATTTGGTGAGAGTTACAAGATATGTCGATAAAAATATATATAAAAGCAATCTATTGTATCACATACAGGAATGTAATCCATTCATTTATTCTATCTATATTTGGGGGAATAAATGATTGTCAATCATGCAATCATCCATTTATTTTGCCTCTATTTTGGGTGATAAATTATTGTCTACCATTGCTATAAATAAGCATATAGACACAGTAATCCTACAACATACATGACTTTAGGGTGATACATGACTGTTCTTATTACTAAAATTCCAATATGCTGAGAATAATTTGCATATTAGTTGTATATTTAAAGCAGTGATCATTGGGGTCTGACATTCCAACAAAGGTGGAGGAATTAGAGACTTTTTGGAACCATTTTTTTTTTTTTTTAAAGTGGTCTTTTGTGTTTATAATGCTTGTGACTATAGTACAAAAAGAATGCACTATGATCTTTTTTAATATATGTCAGGAAGGGCATGTCTTCCTTCCTAGAGGACAAATTTGAGTTTTGAAAATCATTGGGACAAAATCGGAGTCAAATGCACTTAAAAAGGCATAATCAACCAATGTCTAACGAGAAGGTCTCATAAATCTAATGCCTAATAAAAAGGTCTAATGCTGTTGTAGTGTTAGGTGCCATCAAGTTGGTTCCAACTCATAGCCACCCTGCAAACAGGCTTCTGAGGAGTGGCTGGTGAGTTTGAACTGCTGACCTTTCAATTTAAACTGATCTTGTGGTTTAGTGTTTATCCTACAGTGCCACACCAGCACTAAAAGGTCTAGTAATTGGGTCAGAAGTAAATGGATATAACAGATTTTGTATATAGATTCAAAGTTGATTTCAAAAAGGTTTGAAATTTATCTTCTCATGTGATAAGTTCATTATCTCCTTTAGTTTATTGCTCTGAGTATCAAGCTTTTAAGTATGAGGGTTCTAGTGTTTTATTAAAATTATCAAACTCTGTTGTATAGTTAAAGTTTTATCAATAAGAGATTAGAGGTGTACTTCACAAAGATATTTGCAACTATCAAGTCTAATTTTGATAAACTTATTTTTCAAAATTGTTATTACTTCTATGGGGCAATAAATTAATCACAAGAGTTTCAGTAATGACAGAAAATTTATTGGTGAGATTTATGTTTTTTTAAACAGGGATTTGAAGCAGTTGATTCTGGTTTTACCCCATGCTGAGACTTTGCATTCCCATCCCAGGTATAATGAATCAGAATCCATATTTTAACAAAATCCTTAGGAGACTTTTGTAGATACCCATGTGATTTTTTTTTGCTACAAAATTATACAAACATTTTATTAAACAAAATATCAAAATGTGAAGTGATTGTTTCTCAATATATCCTCCATCTGGATCTATACACATTTTTTTTTTAAGCTTTTATTGTGAATTGAGTGATAGTTACTTGGGAGAGCATCAGATTTACATTCATCCTATTGTATTTCATTTCATTGCAATGATAACAATCCCCTCCATGCATCATCATTCAGCAGCATTTGCTTCCAATCCCTGTTTTTTTGTTTTTTAATGTACACTGAAGTATTCAGGAATATATAACCATTCAAACAACCAAAGGTTATACCCTGAACACCAGCCCCCAGCTCTCAGCACCCAGCCCCTCTCCCTCCTTGAGTCTAGAGTCCCCAGCCACTCCATATCTCCATGTCATTGTCCCTGCCTCCATCTCTGGCATTGCTGCTTCTCTGGATAGCTAGATAGGGTCCTGCACTCTGCTCTTCTCCCTTGATGGTTGCAGGGTCCTCCACTCATGGATTGAAACATCAACCACTCCCCTCCTTTTATTACAACATATCTACCTTTACATTTACAACTTTCACAATCACTCCTGATAGCAATTATTCACTACTGAACCACAAGAGTCTTATCCCCATCTCTTTTCACCAGTCCCTTCTAGGCAGGTTGGGAACCACTCAGTGGAGATTCTACCTTCTCCCACACCTTCTGAAACTAAATTCCTTCTTGAAAACTTGTAAGCCAGTCACATCTTGTCTTTGTAGCCCTATCCCACATTTTGGGTAGCCAATGTCTAAGTTGCCCATCCCTGTCAACTCTGTGTACAGAGGGGGTGGGAATGATCCTTGCTGTAAAGATTTGTTACCTCTTTTAAGCTACTACATCAATAAGTATAGGTCAAGTTCATCAAATTGTAGCAGATTACACTTTTTACCATCTTCTTTCTTCCTCTAGTTGAGTTCTGATCATCCAGCCATTGAAGCTAAGTTTAATGGGTACTATCTGCAAGTATGGGAGTTCTTGTGCATCTCCCCTTTCTTCACATCAGCTGGACACTTCACTTTCTGCTCTAGACCTCTGTGACTATGTCCCTGTCCATGGGCTCAGGAGTTCCCCCTAGGTGATTCTTAGGTATACATATTGATCTTGTTAATATGTAGATTCTGATTCAGTATGTCTGGGGTGAAAATACAAGTCCTAAGCAGAGGGTGAATCTGAAGTAACTGGTTTGAAGTGCTGTTTTTAAATAGCACATATATTATTATGTATTTAGAAGAAGTATTTCTTGCTTTTGGAGATGTTTAACTTTAGTCAGCTGATTTTGTTGATCAGTTTGATGAATACGAGTTAGTACTTCATTTTTTGTTAAAGGTTATGTGTCCTTGGCTTTAAATATATGAGGGGGCTTCAAAAGGTTCACAGAAAATAAATGAAAAGATAATGGAATTTCCATTATGGACTCTTTGAATCCCCCTCTTATGTATTTATTAAACACATATTTAGGTTATTAAGTCTCAGAAGCAAGAAAGTTTTATCAAATGAATTTTGGGGGGAATATATCCTTTGCAATTAGGCAGACATTTATTTTGCCATCTACACTATGTCAGAAGGACCTCTGGTAGGGTAGTAGTTATTAATCGGGCTGCTAATCCCATGGTTGGCAGTTTGAAACGACCAGATGTTCCTTCCATGGGAGAAAGATGAGGCTTTCTGCTCCTGTCAAGATTTACAGTCTCGGAAACCCTGTACAGGGTTGCTATGAGTCAGAACCGACTCCACAGCACATAACAACAACAACAACTCTATGTCAGAGTACCAGACAGTACATGGGAAAGAAAATGATCAAGATTCATTGGATGCATTGGAGATTTTTCATTAATTTCAGGAAATAAGACCCATTTAACAATACACATGGGCCATTTGGATACTATAACATCATCGGGCCATACAAAATTTTATTAACTTAAAAATTAATCTGCTTTAGTTGGTCAAACATTTAATTAACTCACACTAATACTCCTGGCATGGTGCTGTGGGTTAATGCACTAGACTGTGAAGTCAGTTTGAACCACAGTTCAGAGGTTCAAGCTCATCACATGCTCCTCAGAAACCCTATACAGGGTTGCTATGGGTAGAAATTGACTCAAAGGCATTTAACAACACCAAATTTTAATGGCTAGAACTGTGGTTACCTTAGCAGGGTCAGACCAAATGATTCCTAAGGCCTTATACGGATTGCCAAGGAGCTCTGGTAGCATGGTGATTAGGAGTTGGGCTGCTAACCTCAAGGTCAGCATATTGAAACTACCAGAGTAAGAAAAATGAGGCTTTCTGTGCCTGTAAAGATTATAGCCTCAGAAACCCTATGCAGGGTCACTATGGGTCAGAACTGACTCCACAGCACACCACTAACACCACCCCCACCACCATACATATCATGGGCCTTACACTATCACTGGCCAAGGTTCCCTATCCTTACTCTAGCCCATGAATAAGTTTCTTTCCCACTCCTCTCCCCCTCAGCTCCCTCTGTCATAATCATCATAGATTGTTTCTTATACCAAGAAAATCTTTTCTTTAACCTTTTACATTGGTCTCACACAATATTTGTTCTTTTGTGACTGACCAATTTCACTCAGCACAATGCCCTCCAGGCACATCCATGCTTCACAGATTGATTGTTATTCTTCAACATTGCATAGTATTCCATTTTGTGTATGTACCAAAGTTAGCTGAACCATTCTTCCATTGATGGGCATTTAGGCTGTCTCCATCTATTCTGATGAGTCAATTGTAGACAACACATTGAAGGATCTTGTTTTCTTATCCATTTACATTCAGTGTAATTATCAATAGGTATGAATTGATTGTTGTCACTTTTCTGTATGTTGTTTTTGTGGTGCTGCTGGTTTCTTTGATCAACAGAATTTTCTGCTCTGAGTTCATTTTGTTTGAGGGTTTTCTCTTCATTTTCATTTATGTTCTGTTAATGTTTACTAAATCTTTCTAGTTTTTCTCTTTTTTAATTTTGATGTGTTGGTGTATTCCTTATCTTTGAGGTTACCCTGTGATTTGTTAATTTTTCTGTGCTTAAAACACTCTGTTTTATTTTGAAATGTACTTGACTTTCTTGCCATTTGGAAGTTCTGTATCTACACAATTCCCTCATGCTGCTGTGTAGTTGATTTAATTACAAATTGGCATTTCTGGTTCCCTATTTCAGTCTTGTAGGTTTGTTTTACTTTATATACTCTGACATCTGGGTGCTGTTGCCACATATGGTAATCTCAGGCTATTGCCTGTTCTTTTTGGTTCTCAGTCCAAATAAAACCATTTTAGAATTTTGTGACTGTAGTAAAGCTTTCAGACCTTCACTTCCTGATGGAGCACAACTCAAAATAAGGATCAATAACTGTAAACATCCATTAACAATCAGAACATGCAATGAATGAACTAGGACAATTGGAAGATGTTAAGAGTGAACTGGAAACATAAAGATCGATATCCTAGGCATTACATAATGCAGAAGGAAAGCAAAAGGTTTTCAAGAAGCCAAGAAACAAGGAAAAGACCAAAATGTATGTCAGAAAAGACTCTGGAACTTAGAGAGGCTAATAAAAAAAAAAAAAAAGAAAGTAAAAGAAAAGGAAGAAATGTTGAGGTAAAAGAGCTGAGCAGAAAATTTCAAAGGGCAGCTTGAGAAGAAAATTCAAGTATTATAATAAAATGTGCAAAGACTTGGAGTTAGAATAGCAAAAGGAAAGAACATTGTCAGCATTTCTTAAGCTGAAAGAACTGAAGACAAAGTTCAAGTATAGACTTGTAATATTGAAGAATTCTACAGACAAAATATTGCATGATGTAGAGAGCAACAAAAGAAGATGAAAAGAATATGCAGAGTCACTTTACCAAGAAAAACTGGTCAATGTTCAACAATTTCAAGAGGAAGTATAAGATCAAGAGCCAATGGTTCTGAAAGAAGAAATCCAAGGTGTACTGAAGGCACTGGCAAAGAACAAGGCTCTGGGAACTGGTTGAATACAAATTGAAATCATTCAACAAACTGATGCAGTCTTAGAAGCATTTACTCAGCTATGCCAAGAAATTTGGAAGGCAGCTACATTGCCAACTTATCTGAAGAGGTCCATATTTGCACCCAATCCAAAAAGAAGTGACTGACAGAATGGGGAAATCATTAAAATCACATGCGTGTAAAATTTTGCTAAAGAAACTTAAACAGTCGGTTTACAGGGAACTGCTTGAGGTTCAAGCCAGATTCAGACAAGGATGTGGAACAAAAAATATCATTGCTGATGTCAGATGGATCTTGGCTAAAAGCAGAGAATACCACAAAGATGTTTTTCTGTGCTTTAGTGACAATGCAAAGGCATTTCACAGTTGGAATAATGACAAGCTAGGAGCTCTGGTAGCATAGTGGTTATGAATCAGGCTGCTAATCTCACAGTCAGCAGCTTGAAACTACCAGCTGTTCATGGGAGAAAGATGAGGCTTTCTGCTCCCGTAAAGATTTACAGCCTTGGAAACCCTGTACAGGTCACTATGAGTCAGAACTGACTCCATAGCACATAGCAACAACAACAACATGGAAACTATTATACTGAATGAATATTCTGAAACATTTAATTGTGCTCATCAGGAAATTGTACCTAGAACAAAGGGCAGAACAAATGGACACTGAATGGTTTAAAATCAGGAAACGGTTATTCTTTCACCATACATGTTCAATCTGTATGCAGAACAAAGAATTCAAGGTGGGTTATATGAAGTCTGTGGCATCAGGATTGGAGGAAGATTCATTAACAACCTACAATATGCAGATGATACAACCTTACTTGCTGTAATCAAAGAAGACAAAATACTGATGAAGATCAAAGACCACAGGCTTTGGTATGGGTTGTACCTCAATGTAAAGAATTAAAAAATTCTCACTACTGGACCAATAAAGAACATCATGATAAATGTAGAATACTTAAAAATGTCAAAGACATCATTTTGCTTGGATCCACAATCAATACTTATGAAAGCAGCAGTCAAGAAATCAAATGACACATTGCTTCTTAAAAGTGTTCATGACCCATACCATGGTATTTTCAGTAACCTAATATGCATGTTAGTAGCTCTGGTAGCGTAGTGGTTATGCATTGAGCTGCTAATCTCACGGTCAGCAGTTCGAAACTACCAGCGGTTCCATGGGAGAAAGATGGGGCTTTCTGCTCCCGTAAAGATTTACAGTCTTAGAAACCCTGGGCAGTTGGAACTGGTGCCATGGTACTTAACAACAACAACAACAATATGCATATGGGAGTCCTGGTGTGGCGTTGTGGGCTAATGCATCAGACTGTAAAGTAGTTTGAACTGCAAGGTCCGTAGTTCAAGCTCACCAGCTGCTTCCTTGGAAACCCTGTACAGGGCCGCTATGGTCAGAATCGACTCGATGGCATGTAGCAGTAACAATATACATGTAAATTTTGACATTGAATAAGATAGACTGTAGAAGAATAGATGCATTTGAGTTATGGAGTTGAAGAAGAATATTAAAAGTACTATGAACTGCCAGAAGAATAAATAAATCTGTGTTGGAAGAAACATAACCAAAATGCTACTTAGAGGCCTGGACGGTAAGACTTTATCTCGCATGCTTTGGACATATTATCTGTAGGGACCAGTCACTGGAGAAGGACATGAGGCTTGGTAAAGTAGAGTGTCAGTAAAAAGAGGAATACCCCAACAAGGTGTACTGGCATAGTGGCAGCAACAATAGAAATATGCACAATGATTGTGAAGACTGCACAGGGTCATGTAGTGCTTCTTTCTGTAGTGCATTAGGTTGATATGAGTCGGAAACAACTCGATGGCACCTAACAACAATGTGTCATCCCATGAGTTTCTTGCCTTCTGGTTTCTGCTGAGAAATCAAACATAATCTTATTGGTTCTCTTTTGTATGTAACTTTTCATTTTTCTTGAGCTGCTCTTGACATTCTTTCCTTGTCTTTCATTTTGGAAAGTTTTATTATGATTTGATTATGATAATTCTTGCGACATTATCAGACACCATTCTGGTACTCAATAGTCATCAGTTCTGAAAATTATGTATTTTTTTATGTCAAAGAAGATTTGGAAGTTTATACATGAACATTAAATTAAAATTGGAATATAGAAATAATAACTGTGTGTTCAATGAGCTTACTCATTCTATCCTGAAACGAAAATTTAAATTTATCTTTGCATTATTTTCTGAGAAAGAAAGGGGCTAGCCATAATGTTTCATCACTGATTTCTTCTTAACTTTTCCTTAGTTAAAATAAGGTGTTTGTGACCAATATCATCTTGCATTTATTGCTCCTTTTGATTGTTTACAAAGAATACCAGATTGCTACCATTTTATTTAGTCTCTAATAATTCTCTTAACAAGGGAATACATACACTTCAGGAAATGTTTTTAAAAGATATTATGGCTGAAATGTGTGAGAAGTTTTAAACCTAAACAGCATCTCCATTTCTTTGGATTTTGTTTTTAATAACAGATTGAATAGCTAGTTGTCTGTTTGACAAGTTTATTACCCTTATCCAGTTGCCAAGTGAGAAACATTTCCAAACTGACAGCAGGTATTAAAAACACCTACAAATGATTCAAGACATTAAGAACTCATAAAACTTGAAATGGGGTATTCACTGAGCTTTGCTCCATTGGCCAGGCTTTTCTTCAGAGCAGTGGCCCCCCAGTTGTTACAAATTGAGATGGCAGACATTTCAAGGTGAGAACATCAATTTTTAACCAAATGCCCAGGTTTATCCTCAAACAACGTAGAGCCTTTATCTAAATATTTTAAATATATTCATCAATTAATCTGGATTAAGATCAAAGGGAATGCATCTTGGATTGCTCTGTTTTTCTCAGAAAATGTTCACAGTACTCATAAAAAGCAATCCTGCTGTAAATTACTAAACCCATATTTTTCTTTTATGTTCAGTAAAAGGAAGTCAGCATTTTAGATTTCTTTGTAATGCAGATCTCTAGCAATTTTTCTATCTTTGTGGAGGGTTGGGTTCATTTAAAAGGCTTAGGCTTCAATTGTTGAGAAATTGAGTAGAGTTTGTACACTTGGATCCAGGAAGATAACATAATTATGTAAATCAAGGAGGATCTCCAGGCAGTAGGAAATATGGGGCCTGTGATTTGCAACTTCTGGTCTAGTGACACTCCACATATTTTCACCCTACTTCCAATGAACAATATAGTGTCTTTAAGAAAATCAGATAATGCTATGAAAGAGGATGGATTTAGACAGGAGAAGTTCTACTTGTAAAGATTTTAAGTATGTAACTACTGGAAACGTCACTATGTTAAAATGGGACAAGATACAGTACTTCAATATTACATGTTGTTAAGTACCGTGTAGTCAGTTCCGACTCAGTGACCCTGTACAGGGTTTCCGAGGCTGTAAATCTTTACTGGAGCAGAAAGCCTCTTTTTCCTCCCATGGAACGACTGGTAGTTTCGAACTGCCAACCTAGAGGTTAGCAGCCTAATTTGTAACCACTACACTACCAATATTGCATATGACATTATTATATGATGGTGGGACTTTGCCTATCGTACTTTGGACATATTATCAAGAGGAGCCAGTCCCTGGAGAAGGACAGCATGCTTGGTGAAGTTAAGGATCAGTGAAAAAGAGGAAGACCCCAATGAGATGGATTGGCACCATGGCTGCAGTCATGAGTTCAAGTATAACAAAGGTTATGAGGTTGGTGCCAGGCCAGGCAGTCTGCCTTCTATGGTGTATAGGGTTGCTATGAGTAATAACTGACTTGATGGCACATTACAGCAACAATAACAATAGCATTTAGTAAAAGAGACATTTATTTTATACAATCATTTATTTTAAAATAATGAATTTTTTTGTTTAAAACGGTCAAGATGCTGTGCTCCCTCACAGCAACAATTAAACTTTTTGAAGTACAAATCTGCAAGAGCAAAGGGAATGGATAGGAAGGTAACATGGGGTAAGTGTTAATGGGTTCACAACACATTTATATCTAAATATGGATAATGGACAGATAGGTGGGAAGTAACTTATTTAAATGAAAAAGGCTAAGACCTAAAGCCAAATAGAAGGATGCTAACAAATGTCAACTGGCAAAACTCTAGTTTAGCTCAGAAATTGGAGGGATCAGCAATGAAGTCACTGAAAAAATAGCAGCGAAGGATGTGATGAAAACAATCAAGGATAGGGGTGGCATTTGGTATGATCAAGTAGAACTGCTGGGTACATATTTGTATCTCACATAGCCAAGTAATTAATTAAATTATTTCCTTTCAAAAAGTTGACTATTTAATTTGTGGGGAACTTAATTCTAGATTCTGGGACACCAGATGCAGAGGAGGAAGAGGGTGAAGTGCTATGTTGAAAATACACGTTTGACTTCCATTATGCTAGCAGTCAGAAAAACACACAGGCAGGAGACAGAAGGCTTGAAAAAACTCAATCATCTTAACAAATAGATGTGCAGATAGTGACTTTAGGGAGTCTCTAGTTATTCATGCAGCAATGACGTCTAGCATTGGTATTGTTAAATGCCATTAACTTGGTTGTAGTGACCCTGTGTAGGGTTTCCAAAGTTTTAAATATTTGAGTGAGTAGAAAACCTCATCTTTCCTCCATGGAGCAGCTGGAGCACTCAAACCACAGATCTTGTGGTTAGAAGTCCAGTGTGAACAAACCATAAATTGCTCATTTGCAAGTTCAGGTTGAATCGGAATAAATGAAAACAAGTTCATAATAGTCAAAATATTATGTTGAACACATCCCACCTGAAGTTAGAAATTATCTCAAGAACAGATTCGATGAACTAGACATTAATGTCTGAAGACCAGAGGAGTTGTGGGATGACATCAAGAACATCATACAGGAAAAAGTGAAAGGTCATTAGGAAGACATAAAAGAAGGAAAAGACCAAAATGGATGTCAGAAGAGACTCTGAAACTTGCTCT
>NW_006408561.1:6114842-6119247 GCF_000296735.1 Chrysochloris asiatica
ATAAATGGTGAAAATATTGAAGTTGTCAGAGACTTCATTTTGTTCAGATTAACCATCAACACCCATGGAAGCATCAATCAAGAAATCAAACAACGTATGAGGATTAAGGTGCATCTGACCCACACTTGGGTATTTTCAATAGCCTCATATGCATATGAAAGTTGGATTGTGAATAAAGAACACCTTAGAAGAACTGATGCATTTGAGCTATGGTGTTGGAGGAGAATGTTAAAAGTACCATTGATCACCAAAAGAACAAACAAATCAGTGTTATAAGAAGTACAGGCAGAATGCTCCTTAGAAGCCAGGATGGCCAGACTTCGTCCCTCATACTTTGGACATATTATCAGGAAGGACCAGTATCTGGAGAAGGACATATTGTTTGGTAAAGTGGGTGTCAGTGAAAGCAAGGAAGACCCCCAAGGACATGTACTGTCACTGTGGCAGCATCAATGGGCTCAAGTGTAGCATCAATTGTGAGGTTGGCTCAGGACTGGGCAGTGTTTTCTTTTGTTGTGCATAGAAGTGCTATGAGTCAGAGCTGACTGGAGGGCACTTAACAATAACAACAACCACTCTCCTACAAGACATCCAGATGTGTTTTTTAGGATAAGAACTGGACCACAGGCTCAGCAGTTCAAACCTACCAGCTGTTCCTCAGAAACCCTATACAGGGTCCCTATGAGTTGGAACTGACTTGACAGCACTTAACAACAACAATATACTCCCACATATATTAATGTCTTTCACCAACTATGAAGCTTCACAACCTTTATGGACCTCATTACCTGCTTATGAGTGTGGCCGCACTGAATATGCCAGACAGGGGCTTCATTGCATGTACAATATTGAATCTTTGTCTCTTTCTTTCCCAAAACAGCTGATATCAGGCCAAGAGGTGGTCCTTCTAATGTAACCAGTGCCCCAATTACTAGTACAAACCCTCCATTTCAGTATTGCTGTCTAGATGACAAATGGTACCTCAGTTTTACTCCTGAAATTTTAAAGATAATCTCTCAGAATCTACGGTCAAAGATCACATTGCCCTTTGTAAAATGATTTATTATTCATAGCCACATTAACTTCAATATCTTTCTTAAGAAAAACAAGCCATATATTGCTAAAGTGGCATCCTATCTCTTCATCTTTTTTATCCACTCAGGGGTAATCACTGTCCTGAAATCAGTCTGTTCAAGTTTGTCTACTTACACTATGTATGTTAGAGTGTTCTGTGTGTTAAAACATTTTTAAAGTTTTTATAATTCTTGTAGTTTTTGATTGATGGAATTACTCATAAATGTATTTTATATACAGTTTAGATACATTGATGTTATTCATACTATCACTTAATGACGCACACATTCTATTTGACTCTGCAAAGTTCCTTACTATATATCTGCCTTCTCTTGATTCCCTATAGTTTTACTGTTTGCAATTCTATTACCTTTATATAGTGCTTGGGGGCTGATTTTCTGTTTATTTATTTTAAAAGAAAAAAATATTCTATTTCTATCGCTCTGATTTTTCTTCTTTGAGATTTCATCACTTTTATTTTCCTATTCATTAGTTTACGCTTTAGTTTCCCTACTATTTCTTTTTAAACTGTCAGAAGAATTTTTTCCTGAATCATCCAATTTGGTCATTTTATATTTGATTCTACTTATTTAATAGCTGCCTATGCATATTTTATAACTTCCTATTTTATATTGAGGATGATATTTATGCCTAGATCTATGAGACGTCTCAAAGATATATACTTTAAAGCTTTTGCATATTGTTTTTATCTTTTTTACTTAAGATATAAAAATTCTTCTTTGCAGATTTTTGAGCATCGGCTTCCATGGTGCAGGTGTTTGTCATAAACTTTACTATTAAGCTTGTATTTTTAAGAGCTCACATTCCAGAGAAGATTTCTCCTTTGAGTGTCTTGGATTGCAGCAATTTCTATACAAAGTGATACTCTGGCTTGCTCTTCTTTCTTCCCTTTCTCTATTCTCCTTTTGTTCCCTCCTATTCGATTTCTCTTTCTTTCTCTCTTTAAAGGTGTGATATATTTTTTAAAATTACAGAGATCTTCTTAATTCCATTCAGCACAGGTGTTGTTGTTGCTAGATGCTGTTGTTCAGTCAGTTCTGACTCAGAATCTATGTACAACAGAACAAAACACTGCTCAGTCATGTGCCAGCCTCACAATTGTTGCTACACTTGAGCCTATTACTGCTGCCACTGTGTCAATCCATCTTACTGCAGGTTTCCCTCTTCTTCACTGATCCTCCACTTTACCAAGCATGATGTCCTTCTCCAAGGATTAGTCTCTCCTGGTAACATGTCTGAAATATAAGAAACAGGGTTTTGTCATCCTGCCTTCTAAGAAGCATTCTGGCTGTATTTTTTCCAACACAGATTTGTTTGTTCTGGCAGACCAGGGTACTTATAAATTCTTCTCCAATACAACAATTCAAATGCATCAACTTTTCTATTGTCTTCCATATTCATTGTCCAACTTTAGCATGCATATGTGTCAATTCACAATATCAGGGTTTGGGTTACTTGCACCTTAGTCCTCAAACTGACACTTTGCTCTTAAATACTTTAAAGAGATCTTGATTTGTGTAATGCAATACATCATTTGATTTCTTTACTGCTCCTTCCATAAGTATTGATTGTAGATCCAAACAAAATGAAGTCTTTGAAAACTTCAATCTTTTCTCCTTTTATCATGTTGCTATTTATTAGTCCAGTTTGGGGGATTTGTGTTTTCTTTTCATTGATGTGCAATCCATACTGAAGACTGTGATCTTTGGTTTTCATCAGTATTTTAAGTCTTGTTCACTTCCAGCAAGCAAGGTTGTATCATCTACATATTGATGATTGTTAATTAGCCTTTCTCTAATTCTGATACCACCTTCTTCATACAATTCACTTGTTGGATTATTTGTTCAGCATACTGATTACATAAGTATAATGAAAGAATATAACCCTGGAGCATACTTTTCCTGATTTTACACCCTTGAACATCCCCTTGTTCTGTTTGAACAACTGCCTCTTGGTCTATGTAAAGATTCTTCATGAGCACAGTTAAGTGTTATTGAATACTCATAGTTAATAAAGCAGAAGTAAACATCTTTCTGATATTGTCTGCTTTTAGCCAAGATCCATCTGACATTGGCCATGACATTCCAATGATGTTTCTAGTTCCAACGATATCCCAAGCACAGCTAAACATTTAAAAATATGTAAAGACATTTTATTATCACCATGTGCAGGAATAGGGAATTTTTGGAATGTACCTTCTTGACCCTAAAAGCATATCACTTTACTTTTAAGCCAAAACTAACTGCATTAATACAAATGAGAAGATAGGGCAGACATTTGGAAGGTCTTATTCTGAGCAAAGTGTGGTGGCTCCATAGGATTAGGACTAGACTGTGAACCACAAGGTGGTGGTTCGAACCCACCAGACTTTGCATGGGTGAATGATGAGGTTTTCTGCTACCACAAAGATAAAAACTTTAGGAAACACTATACAGTGTCACTATGAATTGGAACCAACTCCATAGCATTTAATAACAACAGTATTCTGTGGAAAGTTCTTCAACCTCAGACTGCCACTGAATCTCCCAGAATTGGGGGCATATCAGCAAATCTACACACCTGAGATAACTGGTAATGTATAGAGATAGAGCTACGAGAAAGACAAATAAAAAATGTTTTCTATTTCTTCCTTGGACAGAGACAAGCTGTTGAATTTTGCTTTATTTTAACTCCTTAAGGGACAAAAGAGCATTTAAGATAGGATTTTGGAACTGGCCACATAATTCCTGATTCTAAACAAGGAAAAACAAATGTATACTATTCATTATAGTGTGATGAATGGAGGGATTTATATGAATTATTTTCTCTCATGATTTTTTTTCTGAAAATGGATAAGTGGGAATACTTTGTGAGCATACAGAATAAATATTATCAATGATTATAGCTGTTTGAATATTTCCAGATGTTTCTATTTTAATCTTTCAAATATGACTTAAATTATGTACTTAAACTTCAGTATATATTAGCATAAATTATTAGCATTACTATATTACAGAACTGACTCAAAGGCACTTAACAACAATATTACTAATAGGTTCAAATATAAGATGTAAATATCAAATATGAGACTGTTCATAAGGTCAAGGTACAGTCTAATAAATTCATTCAATCTTGCAAAATAACTGTGCAAAGAAATTGCAAAAATAAGTATTTGTTTAAACAGAAAATTTTCTAGTTGTGTAGAACTAGCTTCACTTTTAAATAGCTAACCATTCATGCTTATTAATATTTCTCAAGCTGGGGGAACTGAAGAAAAAATTCAAGCCTCGACTTTCGTTATTGAAAGATTCACTGGGCAAATTATTGAATG
>NW_006408561.1:6120777-6139221 GCF_000296735.1 Chrysochloris asiatica
TGAGTCGGTTCCGACTCGATGGCACCTGACAACAACAACAACAACATGCTTATTAAAATAAATGCATGCCTCTAGCTGTCTAACATAACTTCAAAGCATCATTCACAGTTAGGTTTAAAATGCAACTCTCCTAAGTAACTTGCAAAGTGTACTCATCCTTAGAAGATTCCAGAGAATGGCGGTCAAAACAGTTTTTCTTAATCTTCTTGCTACTGTTTTGCTATTTCAGTATTCACACAACTTAAATACCCATCAATCTGATGATTTAAAGCTCTCTGTCTTTTATCATTGAGTATATTTTTAGCATTATCAATAGAAACTGATGTAAGCCGGGATTTACATTCTATTGTAGAAATGCATATTTCCCTCATTAAACAACTTTTGCCTAAAATTCCAAGTGGTTTTCCTTTGTAAAATTATACAGCAAATCAAAGCATGCTTCTGTAGTGTTCTTTCTAACTTTGAAATCTTGGATTTCTACTGCCAAATGAATGAATTATAACAGTTAAGAATATGAGTATAAAAGAAAATTTGTTTATTATTTTGCAAGGGTTACTTATTTTTTGAGGCTCTCCATTCGTGCTTTAAACAATTTAAAGATATTTCTACTCCCATTCAATTCTATTAAAGCATATAGACATAGACACACACAGTCCAGTTTACTAATTTATCACTCGAGATATAACTAGATTCATGAGTTGTCACATTTGCTTCTTATAAACCTAACTTCCTGGGAAGTAAAATATAATCAAATGCTAACTGGCAAGAATAAAATCATGTCAGAGAGATGATTTAGATTTGTTTAAGAACTGGTGTTTTTATCTGAGGTGGTCTGAGATCCCCATCTCTGTTAACTATAAGAAAAGTCCTGACTTCTCATACTTAAGACATACTATGAAGAGGAACAAGTCGCTGGAGAAGTATATCATGTTTGGTAAGGTGGAAGGTCAGAGAAAAAGAGGAAGACCCCCAGCAAGATGGATTGGCAAAGTGACAGCATCAATGGGCTCAAGCATGGCAACAATTGTGAGGTTGTCCCAGGCCAGGGCAGTGTTTCGTTCTGTTATGCATAGGGTTGCTATGAGTTGGTACTGACTCAATGGCACCTAACAATAACAACAATTCCTGACCTAGTGACTAAATACAAATGTTCATATGTCATGACACTTTCATTCTGTAATGTGGCCTTTAGAGACATACTATCTGTTTATTTTTTAAAAGATTCCTATACATAGGCATCTGATTGTATATAATAACCTTATGTAACAGTTTTGATCCTTAGGTAAAATGATATTATTACAAATTCAATTTGCAACACATGACTAATTTTTAACATAAACATGGCTTATCTCTTACTTTGTATGCCACACACTTAGTTTGAAAAAAAAGAAAAAAGTAAATGCCCAATCAGAAAATGTGTAATATTTCATTAACTACATCAAACTCAATATATTCTTAAGGGTAACTTTCAAAAGTATTATAAAATAGTCAGTGTCCAATTAGTTTAGAACAAGGTTAGAACAACCTCAAGTAGATCATGCAATAGGGTATTCTACATTTCATAACAGGACTCTAATTTGTTTGATTTTACTCCATGGCATTCAGTAATATAAAGGTCACTTAAACAATAATTTTTAATAAAATTAAAGCTTGTGCTAAGTCCCAGTACAGCAAAATTTCAAGATATCCTATATTATTCAGTGTTGGCTCCTTCCAAATCTCCATTGGCTTGAAAGAGCATCTCTGGCTTTATTTGCCCCAAAATAGCAACAGCCAGGCTGATGATTATTTTACCACCATTGTCAAAGTTGAACATATGTCTTTTGTAGCTTGTGGGGCATTCATATGCTGAGGTCTGACCATAAATATATAGCAGACATGGCCATACGGGAGATACAACAGGCTTGGTTAGACAGAAAAATTGCACAATCTCCAAAAGCTTCCAGGATTTCTTCCATATTGAGAATGCTGCATATGAGGGGTTTCCAATAATTTGTGAAAAAATGTCGTCAAAAGATAATAGAATTTTTCCACATAATACTTGAAGGGCGCTTGTATGTCTAAGACATAAATTCATGACTTTTGTAAAACTTACATCCATATCCCAGGTCTTGTGGAATCCTATATGAGCAACAGATATACCCATCTTCTTTTGGAAATGTATAACTTAAATCCTTAATGTGCCTAACCTTATGGTCAAAGGACTCAAAGATTGTTTTTCTTCAGTTTTGCTCATGAATGTCAAGGCAGTCAGTAAGTTCCTTCAAAGGGATGAATAATAAAGATCTTAGACTTTGGAAAATAGGGATAGGCTGTTTTACAAAAAGATATATATAAAACAAAAGCCCTTGGCAATTCTTTCTTTTTTTAGTGAGAACAAGGTAGAAAGGTGAGCATTGTTCATTCACATACACAGATAATAGCAAATAGGTTTTAAGAACTTATCATGTGAAAGAATTACTTTTAGAGCTTTGTATATCTGCCTTTGCATATATTTATGTTGCATACATTAACTTATTTAATCCTCATAGATTCTAGTGAAGTGTTACTGTTGTTATTACCATTTTCTGGATAAGAAAATTGAGGCAGGGAGAGGTTTATCAACTTGACAAGGTTCCATGCTGGTGAACTGCAAAGCTGCAATTTGAATAATTGCTGTTTGGTGCTAGTGTCCATGACTCTTATTCACCATTATTTCTATTGTCTCCCTAAAGATTGCTAGGAGTCCTGGTAGCGTAGTGGATTACAACTGAACTGCTAACCACAAGGTCAGCAGTTCAAATCTACCAGCTGCTCAGCAGAGGAATGATGAGACTTTCTACTCCTGTAAAGATATACAGCCTTGAAATGTTATACAGGGTCACTAAGGGTTGGAAATGACTCCATGGTACATAACCATCAGGTGAGCCTGATAGATTTTTTTTTTTTTTTTTAAGTTTTTATGTGAATTGAGTGATAGTTTACATGGGAGAACATGACTTTCTACTCCTGTAAAGATATACAGCCTTGAAATGTTATACAGGGTCACTAAGGGTTGGAAATGACTCCATGGTACATAACCATCAGGTGAGCCTGATAGATTTTTTTTTTTTTTTTAAGTTTTTATTGTGAATTGAGTGATAGTTTACATGGGAGAACATCAGCTTTTAATCCATCCTATCATATTTTGTTTCACTGAAATAATTACAATCCCCTCCATGCATCATCATTCAACAGCATTTGATTCCATTTCCTCTGGGGTTTTTTTGTTTTTGTTTTTTGGATGTATACCAAAGCACTAAGGAATATATAAATATTCAAACAACCAAAGGGTATACCCTGCAAGCCTGAAAGCCTGCCCCACTCCCCACCACCAGCACCACCACCCCTGCCACCAGTACACAGGCCCTCTCCCTCCTTGAGTCCAGAGATCTCAGCTGCTCCATTTCTCCATGTCTCTGCCACAATCTCTGCTTGTCTGGATAGGATCCTACACTCCACTCTTCTCCCTTGATGGTCCCAGGGTCCTCCACTTCTGGACTGCAATATCAACCCTCCCCTCCTTTTGATATAAAATGTCTACCTTTACATTTGCAACATTCACCATCTGTTCTGAAAGCAATTATTCGCTATCGAACCACAAGAGTCTTATCCCCATCTCCTTTCATCAGCCCCATATAGACAGGTTGGAAACCACTGAGTGGAGATTCTACCTTTTCCCACACCCTCTGAAACTAGGCTCCCTCTTGAAAGCTTGTAAACCAGTCACTTCATGCCTATGTAGCCACCCCCCTCCCCATTTTGAGTAGCCAGTGTCTAAGTTGGCCATCCCTGCCAACCTTGTGTAAAGAAGGGGTGGGAATCATCCTTGCTGTAAAGATTCGTTCCCTCTCTTAAGCTACTACATCCATAAATATAGGACAAGTTCATCAAATTGTCACAAATTACACTTTTTTCCCCTCTTTTTTCTTCTTCTAGTTGAGTTCTAATCATCCAACCATTGAAGCTAGGTCAAATATGTGTATTCTTGTGCATCGTTCCTCACTTCATATCAGCTGGACGCTTCACTCTCCACTCTAGTCCTCTGTGGTATGTCCCTGTCCCTGGATTCAGGAGTTCTCAGTCTCACTCTACTACTGGCCAACCAGGTCTCAATCCAGGTTGGTAGGAGTCTATCAAATGTGATTATATACTTAGCTCAGAGCTTAATTGCTGTTTTTCCCCCAGTTCCCCTTATCAGTAGACCAATGTGGTCACCAGCAAGATTACATGCCTTGTCGTGTATTCCCTTTGAGTTTCAGTCTTGAAAGAGGGTTTGCCCTCAGAGGACTTGATTGTTTGCCTTGATGGCTCCCCGGTGAACAACTTGCTTTTTCTTGTAATACTCAATCAGACTACTGTAATTGTTTTTTATTTCTTCTGCTAGTCTTTCTTTCAAGAAGTATCTTCTGTTCTTCTAGCAGCTCCAGGCTGGTCTGCTTGTCTTTTCAAGTGAAAATTTCCCACCTCAGAAGAATCTGGATGGGGATCAGGATTACACCTATGGTCTTATGCAATGCAAAGGCTCCACAGGAATCCTTGTTCATTGGGCAAGTTCTATCTCCATTTTAGATATTCTAATCAATTATAGCCTGAAGAGAGTCTGATTAAATTTTAAAAGATTAGGTACACTTCATCCTCTATTTTCTGTATTTTCCAATGGAACTACCTTTTATTTTTTATTCCAAATTTGGCTTTTCAAGGAATGAATATTTATGAAAGGCTTTCTGAGAATATGAAACTAATTCTGAATTTTACTAATATCATTTATTTTGACCCTCCTAGCCTTATTTTGGGCATCTGGTGTGGCACTGTGGATCAGCACTGGACTGTGAACCATAAGATCCACAGTTCAAACCCACTAGCTGCTCCTTGAAAACTCTATCCAGTTTAGCCAATATGAGTTAGAACTCACCTGACACCATTTAATGACAACAACAACCACAAGCCCTATTTTGTGGTGTGGTCAGTTTGAATCACAAGGTCAGTTCTTCAAATTCACCAGCAGCTCCTCGGAAACCCTATACAAGGTAGTTATGAGTTGGAGCTGACTCAAATGGCACACAACAACAACAACAACAACAAGCCCTATTTTATAGACAGCATTGTCTTTGAATTATTTCTCATAAGAAACTGAAATAACCTCATTATTATCTATCATCTAGTCTTAAATCCTCAAATAGATATCTTTCTTTTGCTATTTTCCTTGTATTATCATATTTTTTATAGTTTTTACTATGTTTCTCAATCTCAAAGAAAGATTTGAAGAATTATTAATACCACTATATAAATAGTTGATATGTTTACAAATAATGACTTTTGATATCCTTGAGAACAATTTTTTAGCTAAGGTCAAAAAATAGAAAACAAAAGTAAAAATATTTTTTTTCTTGAAATGTCTTACTTTTTTTTATGTTTTGTTTTGTTTTTAAAAAACAGTCTACATTATATTGTTTGATCAAATAAAATTCACGTTTTTCATAATAAAGAACCTGGTTCCATATTTCTACAGTGGGTACTTGATGTCACTGTCTTCCCAGCAAAACTTTATTGCTTTGCACATGCTGTTATTGTATAGGCTTTAGAGGAGTATACAGTGGTGTAGATTGCCTAAAATGTGAATGCACCTTTAAAGAGGGTCTGTAGGCTTAGTTTTCCTCCATGATTAATACTAGTTTCGTGAATGTTCATACATCCATTTTCCCATTTAATCTTGTTTAGCTGTAATAAACTTAGAAACAAAATGTGAAAAATATTCAGCGTATGTTTCATAGTAATTTTCAAGGTTCCTACTTTTCTACTATGCCCCTAGATCCTCATTTATAATCATCCCTGCTGAAACCTCTTATACTCACAATATGAGTATTTGGTTTTCCCAGGCTTAATCTTTAGCTTTCCTTCTTTTCATTCTACTTTGTTTCTCTGGTTTTAGCTCTCTAGTCATACAAGTTCAACTTCTGTCAATATGATAAAAGTTTCCAGGTTCTCTGTTTAAACTTTTGTTGTTGTTGTTGTTGTTGTTAAATGCAGTCAGTCTGATTCACAGAGACTTGATTTAGGGTTTCTGAAGAGTGGTTGGTAGGTTTAAACTGCTGAACTTGTGGTTAGCAGTCCAGTGCTTATCCTATAACACCACACCAGGACTCCTCTAAGCTTTGTTGTTGTTGTTAAGTGCCGTCAAGTTGATTCTGACCCATAGCAACCCTGTATAGGGTTTTCAAGGAGCAGCTGGTGAGCTTGAACCACCGACCTTGCAATTCAAATGACATTGCAGTCTGACGCATTAGCTTTAGCTAACTCTAAAAGAAACTATCCTGGTTATCTACCTACATTATGTCTATACTTATATGTTTTGCAAGAACTTCAAACTCAATGTCTTTTGAACTGAATTAATTATCTTCTCCCAGTAGTTTTTTACTCAGTATATAGTAGCACCATTGCTCCAATTACCATGCCAGAAGCCAGGAAGCATTTCTTACCACACATGAAACCTATTAAATTTCAATTTCTAATAAATTTTATTTCATCTCTTATTTTTCTCAGGCTCCACTGGAACATCTCTAGTTCAAGCCAGCATCACCTCTAACTGGCATTCTACAAGCCTAAATTATTCGCAGAAGAATACACTCTTACCTCTTTCCAGTTTATTTCTCATATAACAGCCAGCATGATATTTAGAAAAGACACACTTAGTGTTGCCTACACCTTTGACTCCTGATATGGCACTGTAGGAACAGCACTGGACTGCAAACCATAAGGTTGGCAGTTCAAAGCCACCAGCTGCTCCTTGGAAACCCAATGCAGGGTCATCACTATGAGTCTGAATGGACTTGATGCCTTAGCAACAACAACAACACAATACACTTTTTCTTACAACTCTTTAGTGTATTTCTATTGCTCTTCGGATAAAGAGCAAAATCCTTATAGTGGCCCACAGAACCTCTACCCATATCCTAGATTTATATGTACACTCCCATTCATTTCTTATGCTTTAAAGATGGTGGGATTTTTGTTTTGTTTTGTTTTCAATCACTTCTTTAAATATGAAAATTTCTTCCTACTTCAGAAAGTAGAAGATGCCACAAAGTAATGCTGTACAGATGACTGTTTTGAGAAATTAGTGGTCATCCTATTGTGCATTTTTTTTAACCAAATAACAGAAATTCAATTTATATATTTACCTGTGTTATTTATGGAGATGACAAATTACATTTTGACTAAATTTAATAAAATGTGACCTTTGCTTTTTTGTCATAATGAGTATATTTATAAATTCCACTAATGTATATAATTCTGTCAGTTTTATCCAAGGCTACATTATAATGTGAAAATTGAGTGCTCCTTCTCCTTTATCCTATTACCTTTTGATCTGTGATCACTAGTGGGGTTTTTCATTTTCTATACTTGTCAGCACAACCCTTCTTCAAGCTATGGTTTGGCATGACTTCTACATTTTCTTTCTCCTTGAGATTTTTCACCCTCACTTGCATGTGCCACTGGTGCTCCGGGCAAACTTTATCTCACTGTTTAACCTCCCTCCTAAGAGTTATACATCTACCTGCATTCTTAAGTGGGGTCGGAGAAATGTGTATAAACTATGAAGTCACACAGAGAGAGTTTAAACCCTGTCTTCAGTACTTAAGTATTCTATAAGCTTGAACAAATATCCTGATAAACTATGAAGTCACACAGAGAGAGTTTAAACCCTGTCTTCAGTACTTAAGTATTCTATAAGCTTGAACAAATATCCTGATAAACTGTTTCATCTTCTATATTATGGAAACATTAATACTCCTTCCTTGTTGTTGTTCTCAAGTGCCCTCTAATCAGTTCCAGCTAATAGCAACCTTAAACACAACATAGCGAACTATTGCCTGGCCCTGTACCATCCTCTAAGTAGTTGCTATGTGTGAGCCCATTGTTACACCTATAATGTCAATCCATCTCATTGGGGAACTTCTGCTTTTTTCGAAGACCCTATATCTTACCAAGCATTATGTCCTTCTCTAGGGAATGAACCCTCTTGACATGTCCATCCTGGCTTCTAAGGCACATGCTGACTTGACTTCTTCCAAGACAGATTGGTTTGTTCATCTGACAATCCAAGGTACTTTCAATATTCTTCACTAACACCATAATTCAAATGCATCAATTGTTTTTTGATTGCTCAGTGAATCTTTATTCATTGCCCACCTTTTTTTTTTTTGCCTAAATGTTTTATTGTGAATTATGTGAATTATATGGGAGAACATTAGTTTTACATTCATTCTATCTTATATCCTCTCATTGCCATGGTTACAATCCCCTCCATGCAATCCTTCCCCCGTACCACCACCCCCAGGTCTTCAGCACACAGTCGCTCTCCCTCTCTGGATCTAAAGTCTCCAGCTGCCCCATCGCTCCACGTCATCATCTCTGCCTCCATTTCAGGCATCACTGCTTCTCTGGGTAAGGTCCTGCTCTCTGCTCTTCTCCCTTGATGGTCCTAGGGACCTCTGCTCCTAGACTGAAAAGTTAACCACTCCCCTCCTTGCTATAAAACATCTACCTTTACATTTCTGACTCTCACAATAAGTCCTGATAACAATTATTCACTATTGTATCACAAGAAACCTGTCTACATTTCATTGCCTCAGCCCCGCCTAGACAGATTGAATACTACTCACTGGAGATTCTACCTTCCTCCAGGCCCTCTGGATCTAGGTTCCCTCTTGAAAGCTTGTAAGCCAGTCACTTCTTGCCTTTGTAGCCCCCCAACCCCCATTTGGGGTAGCCAATATCCAAGTTGTCCATCCCTGTCTACTCTGTGTGTGGAGGGGGTGGGAATGATTCTTGTTGTTAGGACTTGTTCCCTCTTTTGAGCTACTGCTTCCATAGGTGTAGGTCAAGTTCATCAAATTGTATGAGAATACTTTTTTTTTTTTCTTTTCTTTTCCTTCTTCTTTTTACTTCTGGTTGAGCTCTGATCATCCAGTCACTGAAGCCAGGATAAGTGGGTATTATCTGCAAGTGTGGGTGTTCTTATGCATATGCCCTCTCTTCTTATCAGCTGGATGCTTCACTCTCCACTCTAGTCCTCTGTGGCTATGTCACTGACTCTGGGCCCAAGAGTCCCCAGGTCTTGCCACACTGCTGGCCAAGTAGGTCTTCACCCGGGTTCACAGAAGTCTATTGAACGTTGTAGGGCTTAGTCACCACTGCATTGCTGTTTTTCCCTCACTTCCTCTTATCGGTGTCGAGCGTGGTCACCAATCACAGCGTGTATTCCCATTGAGTCTTAGTCTTGGAAGGGGGTTTGCACTGAGGGGACCCAACCACTTGCCTTGATGTTTCCTGGGTATTGCCCACCTTTTGCAATTTAATATGTGGCCATTGAAAACATGATGGCTTGGTTAGGTGCACTTAGTCCTGAAAATTTTTGTTTCTTAACACTTTAAAGTGGTCTTTTGCAGCAGATTTTTCAAGTGCAATACATCCTTTGATTTCTTGTCTGCTTTTCTATGAGCATGATGTGGATATAAGTAAAATGACATCCTTGACAATTTCAGTCTTTCTCCATTTATCCTGATGTTGTTTATTGGTCCAGTTGTAGAGATTTTTGTGTTTCTTCACAGTGAGTTTCAATCCATACTTAAGCTCTATTATTTGATATTCATAGTAAATATTTCAAGTTCTCTTTGATTTCTTTCAGCAAGCTAGAATGTGTTATCTGCCTATTACAGATTTTTAAGGAGCCCTTCTCTAATCCTAATGCCATATTCATCTTTATATAATCTAGTTTCTCTAATTATGTACTCAGCATCCGTATTGGACAAGTATGATGAAAGGATACAACCCTGACACATACTTTTTCTGATTTTAAATCATTCAGTAACTCCTTGTTCTGTTCTAATAGCTGCCTCTTGGTTTATGTAAAAGTTCCACATGAGCAAAATTAAGTGTTCTAGAATGCCCATTCTTTGCAATGCAAGCCATAGAGTATTATGGTCCACATAGTCAATGACTCCTCATTATTAGTAAGACAAAACTAGATATCTCTCTGGTATTTTCTACTTTCATCAAAGATTCATCTGACTTCAGCAATAATGATCATTGTCCCAGGTCCTCTTCTGAATCTGGCTTGAATTGTAACAAATCCCTGCCATTGTGCTGCTGTAACCATTTGGGAATTATCTTTAGCAAAAGTTTACTTGTGCATAATATTAATGATATTTTTCATGTTTTTTTGGTCACCTTTCTTTGGAATGGACACAGATATGGATCTCTTCTAGGCAGTTGACTAGGTAGCTGTCTTCCAAATTTCTTGGCATAGACTAGTGAGCATTTCCACCACTGCATCGATTTGTTGAAACTTTTCTATTTTTATTCTGTCAGTTACTGAATCTTGTTTTTTGATAATGTCTTCAGTGCAGCTTGGACTTCTACTTTCAATACAGATTTTGCTTATTTACTACTTCTTGAAATGGTTGAATGTCAACCAATTCTTGTTGATGCAGTAGTGACTCTGTATATTCCTTCCATCTGTTTTTTTGATTGGTCAGTATTTTGCCTATGCTGTTGTTAAGTGTTGTCAAGCCAGTTCTGACTCATAACAAGCCTGTATAGGATTTCTGAGGAATAACCTGTGGGTTTGAACCACCGACCTTGCAATTAGCTGTCAAGTGCTTATCATAAAGCATCATACCAGGACTCCCTTTTTGCCAATAGAGCTTTTTATTATTGCAAATTCAGACTTAAATGCTTTCTTGTTCTTTCTGCTTGGGAAATGCTGAGCATGTTCTTCCCTTTGGGTTTTATAATTCCATGTCTTTGTACATCATTATAATACTTGATTTTGTCTTCTCAAGCTGTCCTTTGAAATTTTCTGTTCACTCTTTTGCTTCTTCATTTCTTCCAATCACTTTAGCTATTCTACATTCAAGAGCCAGTTTTAGAGTATCTTTTCACATCTACTTTGGTCTTTTTTGCTTTTCTATCTTTTTGATGACCTTTAACTTTCTTCATGTATGATATTTTTGATGTCATTCCACAACTCATCTGGTTTTCAGTCATTAGTATTCAAGGCATCAGATCTCTTCCTGAGATGGGCTCTAAATTCAGGTGGGATTTGGTCAATTTTCCCAGTCTGGGGACTAAGCTGTGCCTGACTCAAATCATAGTATTTTCAATCACTTCATATGTATATGAAAGTTGTACAATGAATGAGGAAGGCCATAGAAGAATCAAGGCACTTGAATATGGTATTGGACAAAAAAATTGCAAGTACCATAGAATTCAAGAAGACCAAATAGATCTGTCTTGGAAGAAGTGCAGCCAGAACAAATAAATCTATCTTGGAAGAAGTGCAGCCAGAATGCTCCTTAGAAGAGAGGATGGCAAGAAGCAACTCTCATACTTTGGACATGTTATCAGGAAAGACCAATCCATGGGGAAGGACATCATTCTTGGTAAAGTGGAGGATCAGCAAAAAAGAGGAAGACCCCGATGAGATGGAATGGCACAGTGGCAGCAACAATAGGCTCAAACATAATAGCAATTGTAAGACTAGCATGGGGATGGGCAGTTGTTTTTTTGTTTTTTGTTTTTTTTTTTAGCATAGGTTGTCTGTGAGTCAGAACCAACTAGATAGCACCTAACAACAGTCTTAGGTAAATTATAAAGACATGCCCAAGCATGAACCCTGATTTTTTGGTGCCAACCTTAGAACAAGGTTGTCTTTTCCAGGACTGGCTGGTCTGGGAGTTGTAATCTATTTTCAAGCACACTGTGCCTGAAGTACAAAGCTACCACATTACTACTTAATGGTCAGAAAGAACTCAAATGAAGTCTGAACTTTTGTCTATACTCAAAATGGAGTTAAGGCTCCCACTGTAAACCTCAGCCATACACAAACCAAGTACTTTGGAATTTAAACTGTAACACAGAACTCTAATGTACATCTCTTAGGGGCATGTGGTAGATCTCTAGGATAAGCACTGTACTGCAATCCACAGTCTGAGCCCACCAGTTGCTCTGAGGGAGAAAGATGAGGCTTTATGCTCCAGAAATGATTTACAGCTTCAGAAACCCTATACAGGGTTGGTTCTGAATCAGAACCAAACACACTACTCTTTGAAGTCTTCAGTCTCCTTCTTTGTTCTTAAGCTCTTCCTTAATACTCTTTCTCTTCCTCCCTTTACCCTTTAGTCTCTCTCTTTATCAGTAACTCTGTTCCTGTCTTCAGGATCTCTTCTTCCCTCCTATGCACATTTTTATTCCCTTTCCTCTCCATAGGGTCTTGATTCTTTGGAATTCACCTGATGGGAATGAATAAAATGAGAGTATTCTTATCTATTGAATACTGTTGAAAGTTGATCTTTTTTCCCACTCTTCCTTTCCACTTACTCATCCCTTATCTGCACCAAGTGGATTTCTAAGATTTTTTAAAAAGATTCGTCTTCAACAGGTGGGGAAAAAGAAAGTGTGAGAAGACTTCTGTCTCCCCAGCACTGCATTCAGTACTGTGATGAGTCTTTAATGACTCCCATTTAGTTATATAATCATTTAGACAAAATTCCTAAATGTACACTACAAAATACCAATCTAGTGATTGTTTTCCTCCTCCATATACCTGTGACTTAGTTATCTAGTACTACTATGACAGAATACCACAAGAGGATGCCTTTAACAAGCAGAAATTTATACTTACACAATTTGTTGTTATTCTTAAGAATTGTAGAGTCAATTCCAACCCATACCGACACTGTACAGGGTTTCTGAGGAGCAGCTGATGTGTTTGAAAGACCGACCTTGTGGTTTGCAGTCCAGTTTTGATCCTACAGCACCACAACAGAAGTCCACTCTCACAGTTTAGAAGTCTAGAAACACAAATTTAGAGTGCCATCTCAGGGAGAAGAGTTTTTCTCTTTGTTATCTTTGCATAAAGGTCCTTGTCTCCACTCAGCATCTGTAGACTTGCCTTTCCTTGGAGATATGCATTTATCTTGGCATAACAGGACAAAGGCCCCCAGTCCAAAGGATGAACTACACTCCTGGCTTTTCTTTCTTTGTCATAGTAAACTCTGAGGGATGCTTGCCTGTTTACTCTCTTTCATATCTTAGAAGAAATTGATTCAAGCTATCACCTAATCTTGTACATTGCATCTTCCTTAATTAACATTATACAAGTGAGAATTTACAACATATAAGATAATTACATCAAATCATGACTGATCTCATCAGATCGCATCATGGTGAAAGTGATCATATGTATATTCCTAATGATATGTGGCTAATTGAAGGATATAGTCAAATTCTACTTTTAAATGCACAAAGACATTTGTTATTCAATATATCAGAATCCACTGAATGACAAACAGGCTTTTTAGTGGTTAATTTACTATTTTATAGGGGTCAAAATTCATATTGTATAAGTTGGTCTTACCTAATTATAATTTTTATGCCAGATCCTATGCTTATAATGTCTTTGAAAACATAACCATAGTATTTTGTGTCTACTTCCCTCAGCAACTAGTAGAACATTCACAGCCAAAACTGCCTATCCTTCACCCAGGAAGTTTACTGTTCATTTAATAAGTTTTACTATTCCACAAGGAGACCTGGTAGTGCTGTTTGATAAACACTGGGCTGCAAACCACACAGTCAGGAGTTCAAACCCATTGGCCACTCCTAGGGAGAAAGATGAAACTGTCTGCTCCTGTAATGATTTATAGTCTTTGAAACCCTAAAGAGATCCACTCTGTCCTCTAGGATCATATGAGTTGAAAGTGATTCCATGGCAGTGAGTTTGGTTTTTTTGGTTGCTATTTCACTGCCTTAATTGAAATAATTTCACTCTTCCAGGATAAGCTTAGAGAAATAACCTGATCATTATAGGAAATCCAGAAATAACGACCTACTCTTCTATACTAGGAGCATCAAATGTGTAAGCTACAAAACTGCTTGAAACCCTGGCCTCAAAACCTTCACTCTCTGTTTAGCCTAATTCTGAACTGTAAAGGATCCTTAGACAACCCTAATCAAGCCCCTGTATTGAAATACACATTGAAACTAAATTCTCAATAAATTCTGACCTACACTTTTACCCTATGAGACAATAAGAAATACTTGTTGAATTGGAGTCCCCCCACCCCCACCCCTTACCACAGTGATAGGCTTAGCATTGACTTAATAGGTGCTTTGCCAATAATATTTAGGGAACTGGCAGGCACTTTAGTACATATTATCTGATGCTCTATCAATTTAGTTGGAAAGATTTTTTTAAACCTTAGCATTCATTACAACTTCCAATAATTAAAAATACTAATGCACCGAAGCTCTGAAAATTGAAAGTTGGAGTTCAGAACGTCATGGCTTAAGCTGGTGGCACAGACCTCCTTAAATGTTAGTGTTGAATGTTAAATAACAGTGAGTATTAAGTGAGAGAACAGCTCACAATTCACTTCATGATGGGCGTGCACTTTGATACTTGTTTTATGAAAGCATGTACAAGTAACAGTCAGAGGTTAACATTAATCACATTTTTTCCTCCTTTGGTTTTAATAAATGCCTTTAGAGCATTTCGTTCCATTAAATGAAGCAGCAGACAAAAATATAATGCACTGCTAACCTGTAAAGTATGTGAAAAACTTAGTTAATAAAATATGTATGAAGAACACAGTGTTGCAATGATAATGATACTTCTTCTCTGAATTATTCTGCCAAAGGAATTAGTGCATTAGGGTCTCTAGTCCCTGAATCCTTTGATTAGACCTGCTCATATTTAATTTTATATTATTTACTTCATTAATTTTTTATTAGCATATATAAATGTACAACAGTTCTTTGGGGTCAGTTGTCATAGCTTTAGATGCAATGTATTAGGAATTCTTATACATAACATTTTCTCTGGAAATAAAGTATTCTATAATGGAACTAATGCATATTCAGACTTCAAATTTGCATGAGTGAGAGTAAAAATTTGTAACTATTTTGATCCAATGTCACCTTGGTAAATGTGGACTCATATAAAATAGTTCCTTATATATACATATCCATATGACATAATCATGAAAGTTTTCAATCATTACCATGGTATTTCTTTTCCCACAAAGAAGTAAATCTAAAGTTAGCTTTGTTAGGCTTGACATTTAGAGACAGGGTAAAATGATGGGTCCCTCTATTTGTAAATACTTAGATCTTGAGTACATTTTTCAGGTTTTCATTCAGATATTTGACAGCATAATCACAAGGTAATTGTATTATGAAAGCATTGACCAGACTGAAATAACAAATGATGGACTGTTAAATAAGCTTTTAATCAGTAGCCTTCCATATTGCACTCAACAAAGCCAGTGGCTTTTATGTTCCCTCTCCTAAATTTGATCCTTGTCCAATTTCCAAGATTGTTTATATTTTAAAATAGTGTGCACCTGGTAAGAAAAATATGCAATCTTTCACTAATTAAGTAAAAACTGAAAGATGAATTACTTATGAAGGAAATCATAATTATTAAAAGGAAATTATTGGCAGAATGAATATTGTACATATTTAGCTGTATTTGTAAGCATTTTTCTAATATAATTCCTAATGATAGAGTAACATCCTATTTAATAATTCCTGAATGTACTTTTTAAAATTGAGGGATAAACATAGCTGTTTGTACTGTGGCTTATATGACAGAAGGCTTTATTGAACACTCTGGGTACCATCTCAGTTTAAACTTTGTAATTTAAACCCAGGATACATCTCTGTCCAAGTGACCCATCTAGTATCCTTTAGATCTGTAACAAATCAGTTATTTCTTGCATGAGATTTATGATTTCATGGCAAAACTCGAGAACATTTTAAAAGACATATTCAACAAGAAACAGTTGTATTGGTGCTGGTGGTTAAGGGCCTTTGAGTGCTGCATCAATCTATTGAAGGTTTTCAATTTGTATTCCATCAATTACCAGTGCTTTGTTGTTCCCAAATGTCTTCAAGAACCTTAGACTTCTTCCTTCAGTATTATTGGCTCTTTTTTTGATGCTTTCTTTATCATTCAATATTTTGTCCATTGTTGTTGTTGAGTGCCGTTGACTGGGTTCCGACCCATAGCGACCCTGTATAGGTTTTCCGAGGAGCAGCTGATAAGCTTGAACAAGTGACCTTGCAGTTCAAATGGCTTTGCAGTCTGGTGCATTAACCCACAGCGCCATACCAGGACTCCCATAGAATCCTTCAATATTGCAAGTCAAAAGCTTGAATTTTTCTTCAGTTCTTTCAGTTTGAGAAATGCTGATTGTATTCTTCCCGTTTGGTTTTCTAACTTCAGGTCTTTGCTCATTTCATTATAATATTTGACTCTACCCTTTGAAAATTTCTGTTCAGCTCTTTGGTCTCCTCATTTCTTTCATTTGCTGTAGCATATCAATGCTGGAGGACAAGTTTCAGAGTCTTTTCTGATTTCCACTTTGGTCTTTTCTTTTAGTCTTCTTTCCTTTCTTTTCCTTCTTCTTAATGACCTTTTTCTCTTTTTCTGTATGATGTACTTGTTGCTGTTCCACAAGACCATGGTCATTGGTCATTAATGTCTAGTGTACCAAACCTGTTGTTGAGATGGTCTCTAAATTCAAGCAGGCCATGTTAAAGTTCATATTTTGGCTATTTTGGATTTGTAGCTTTCTTAAGCTTCATCCTGAATTTGCATGTGAGCAATTGATGAACTGTTTCATAGTCTGCTCACAACATTGTTTGGCTAATGATATGCATCATTTTGGCTTTTCCATCATCAATTTCCATGGTGGTGATGGTGGTAGTTTTGTGTTGTGGAGTCAGTTCTGACTCATAGTGACCCTGCATAGGGTTTCCAAGGCTGTAAATTTTTATGGGAGCTGAAAGCCGCATCTTTCTCCCATGGAACTTCTGTTAGTTTCAAACTGTTGACCTTGAGGTTAGCAGCCCAACTCGTATTTGCTAACCTATCAGAGCTCCTTATCATTTCCAATTATTGTTGTTGTTAGGTGCCATCGAGTTGGTACCAACCCATAGCAACCTTATGCACACCACAACGAAACACTGCCCAATCCTGGGCCAATATCGCTACTGTTGCCACACTTGAGTTCATCGATGCTGCCACTTGGCCAATCCATCTCATTGGGGGTCTTCCTCTTTTTCTCTGACCCTCCACCTTACCAAACATGATATCCTTCTCCAGAGACTGGTCCCTCCTGATAATATGTCCAAAGTATGAGAGGCGAAGTTTGGCCATCTTGGCCTCTAAAGAGCACTATGACTGCACTTCTTCCAAAATGCATCTATTGGTTCTTTTGGTAGCTCATGACACTTTCAATATTCTCCTCCAAAACCATAATTCAAAGACGTCAATTCGTCTACAGTCTTACTTGCTGACATCTTTGCTCTTCAACACTTTAAAAAGATCTTTTGCAGATTTGCCTAATGCAATACATTGTTTGATTTCTTGACTGTTGCTTCCGTGAGTTTTGATAATTGATCCAAGAAGAATGAAGTCTTAGACAATTTCAATCTTTTCTCCATTGATAAGAATGTTGTTTATTGGTACAATGGTGAGGATTTTTGTTTTCTTGACATTGAGATGTAACCCATACCAAAGGCTGTGCTCTTTGATCTTCATCAGTAAATGTTTTAAGTCCTCTTCACTTTTAGCAAGCAAGGTTGTACATCTGCATATTGCTGGTTGTTAATGAGTCTTCCTCCAATCCTGATGTCACGTTTTTCTTCATAGAACCTAGCTTCTCAGATTATTTACTTAGCATACAGGTTGAATAAGTATGGTGAAAGAATACAACCCTGTTACACACCATTCTTAATTTTAAATCATTCAGTGTTCCCATGTTCTGTTCGAACAACTGCCTCTTGGTCCAGGTACAGATTCCTCATGAGTATAATTAAACGTTCCGTAATACTCATACTTTGCAATGTTGTCCATAGCTTGTCATGATCTACACAATTGAAAACCTTTGAGTAGTCAATAAAGCACAGGTAAACACCTTTTTGATATTCTCTGCTTTCAGGCAAGATCCATCAGACATCAGCAGTGATATCTCTCATTCCATGGCCTCTTCTGAATCTGGCTTGAACCTCTGAAAGTTCTCTGTCAATGTATGATTGTAGCGTTTCTGTATTACCTTTAGCAAAGCTTTACTTTCATGGGATATCAAAGAGATTGTCCAATGATTTCCACATTCTGTTGGGTCCCCTCTCTTTGGAATGGACACAAATATGGATCTCTTCCAATCAGTTGGCCAGATAGTTGACTTCCAAATTTTTTGGCAGAGATGAGTGTCTCTTGTGCCGCTTCACTTTCTTGAAAGATTTCAATTTTTATTCCATCAATTCCTGATGCCTTTTTCCTTGCCAATTCCTTCAATGCACCTTGGACTTCCTCCTTCAGTATCATTGGCTCTTGATCACATGCTGCCTCTT
>NW_006408561.1:6141766-6144881 GCF_000296735.1 Chrysochloris asiatica
ATCTGCCATCCTGCTCTCCTTCTTGTGGGAAATCTGTGCCTACCTCAAGCTCATTTGTCTCAGTCACTCTTTTCTGTTTCTGGATATGTGCAGAAATCGTTTGTTGTTTCTTGGACATTTTCAATAGTTAGATGTGTTTTCAATGATTAAATGAATGTACATTGCTGTATTATTAAGTTTACTGAGTGCCTCCTGGTGGATGTGTCCCAGAGATAATGTCTTATTACTTCCCTTTTCATGTCTTTTATTACTCAACTCCAAGTAATATTAGCAAGTGTTGGCTATCTATGTAATGGGTAGCAGCTGGTATTGGCTTCTGCTTGGATAGGGTATGCTTGTAGCTTGACTATGTGGCTATGATTGAGCTCTCTTCTTGTGTAATGTAGGAAGAGAAAGTGCCCATCCCAAAGAAAAAAGTAGTACCAAAAAGACAAAAAAGCAGAAACAAAAGTAAAAGCAAAAACAAAAACAAAAATTTAAAAAAGCAACAACAACAAAAAAGTCAAAGCAAACTAATCCAGTAGTGTTTGCTGAGCAGATCAATGTGCATGCACAGTGGAAAACTTCGAGAGTGGGTGGGGTGTCCATTCGCACAGGCACCCCCTCTAGTCACTGCCATGGAGGTACACAAACACAGAATGAGACGTGAGTAGAAGAAATACTGTTTACACTTTTTTCTCTGATGATTGGTTAGTTCTCTCCATACCCACAGCATCCTTCTCTCTTTAGTGTGTTTTTAACAAGTGTTGGCTTCATACACTGATGTTGCACATAGTAGTTTGGTGTTGGCATTTGCCTTTTATGTTGGGGTTTTATAGGGTGCAGATATGGCTTGGCTGTATGGCCAAATAACCCTTGTTAGATAAGGCATGAATAAAAGCTCCCGCCAAATAGGAGAGTCAACTTCCAGACTAACTCCCACAATCAGATGTCATAAGAACCCACCAAAGGATTAGTCTCTGGACTTTCAGCTACTTCTTCATTGTGCTGTGGGAAAAGTGTTATAACCTGTGCGGGGTACACTCCCACCTGCGTGAGGACACCCGGGCTAGGCAGAGAGGGTGTAACAGGGGAGAGCACAGTAGTTTAAGGGAAAAAAAAAAAGGAAAAGAAAAAAAAAAATCACACTTCTTTTTCCATAAGTCACTGGGTGGCTTATGCTCTGTAGCCACTGGCTGTGGCCTTACCCTCTGACCTTTGGCGAGACCGCAGGCTGAATGCAGAGTCCAATTGATTCAGAAATATCTGCATTCCTTCTTGCTCCATTAGATTTCTCCACAAGTAGGTCCCCAAAACTATTTCTTCTTACTTTATATTAAATTTAAAGCTCCAGGACTATCCCAGCAAAGTTGTGGGGTTTTTTTTTTTTTTTCTGGCTTTTCCATGCTTCCACCAAAGAAACTTTCCTGAGTCCCTTCGCTTCCTCCACCCCCAAACCGGAAGTCCCTAGGATATAAATCTCTTAAGGTAATGTTAACATTTTCATAATATTAAATCTTCCTTATTATTGTATGTATTTCCATTTATGTAAGTCTCTTTGAGTTTGTTGCAATAGTGTCTTGCATAGTCTTTGTATTAATAGTGTGTTTGTATAAGTCTTTTACATTACTATTTATTTTTTCCCCTAAATACATTAATACTTAGAAGATTTGTTTGGAGTTCACTCCACCCTCACCCCATTCAAGAACATTAAAATACTGTAGAGTCACATGGCTTGGGGAACTAGAACAGGCGTTTGTGTATGTGTGGGTACATACAATGAGAAAGAGTCCAAAGAAGTACAAGTTAAAAAGAGAAATACAAGAATGCCAGTTGAGAGGAGAAAATAATTAATAAGAATTATATTATGGAAAACATTGAAAAGTTTATTAGAAAATTTTATGATATTCTAGTTAGGCATTATTAGCAAATTATACTGTGTGAAGACAATTAAAATGTTTACTTATAATGATAATTGAATGAAATAATAATTCCGATTAGAGTATTATATTCTTTGTAACTTTGATAACTACTAATTAAAGGAGAAAAGTATTGTTTTCTATTACTAAACTATTAGTGAGAATTTTGATGATTGCATCGATGCCAATGATACACATAGTTATTGGCCTAAATCACATCTGCAAATTCTGACAGTTACTTACTTAAGCAAAACTTAATTTTCAGTCATTTTTATATTGGGGATTGAATTTACTGTTAAATAAAATACAATCAGGGAAGGGCATTGTGAAGAGTGATTCAAGAAGATAGAAGATTGCCTTTTATCAATAAAAAATGTAGAGATCAAGAATTATGAGTTAAAGAAAGTTGTTCTTCCTCTTCTGTGGCTTAGGTCAGGCTGACATATTTTTTATCATAAATCTTCAGTATTCAAAGTCATAGTTATCAGCATACCTTATCATAATGAGTTATTGATTTCTATTTCATGAGGGAGGTAGAGAAGGATAAGAAGACAAGACCAAATCAGTAACAAAATTTGGTAAGGCAATAGGTAATGCAAGATATGTTCCAGCTTTAAATATATATATATTTGTTGTTGTTGTTGTTGTTATGTGCCGTGGAGTCGGTTCCGACCCATAGCGACCCTGTACAGGGTTTCCGAGGCTGTAAATCTTTATTGTCGTTATGTGCCGTGGAGTCGGTTCCGACCCATAGCGACCCTGTACAGGGTTTCCAAGGCTGTAAATCTTCACGGGAGCAAAAAGCCTCATCTTTCTCCCGCAGAGTGGCTGGTAGTTTTGAACTGCTGACCTTATGGTTCGCAGCCCGATTCGTAACCACTACGCTACCAGAGCTCTCTCTCTCGCTCTCTATGTATGTATGTATGTATGTATGTATGTATGTATATATATATAGTCTGCTGTTAAGTGCCATTGAGTCAGATCCTGTATAGGGTTTCTGAGGAGCAGTTGGTGAGCTTGAACCACATACCTTGTGAGTCAAACAGACTTTGCAGTCCAGTACACTAACCCACGGTGCCACAGTGCATAAACCCCTGTGTGATGCTTTTGGATAAGCCCTGGACTGTGAACCACAAGGTCAGCAGTTCAAACACACTAGTCACTTGGCACATGAGCAGCATATATAGATATAGGAATGTACATGCTTATATTCCATT
>NW_006408561.1:6146235-6148236 GCF_000296735.1 Chrysochloris asiatica
AAGTGCCATAGGCTGCCAAAAGTTCTGTTTAGAAAAAGCGTAGCCAGGGTGTTCCTTGGAGGTCAAGATGGCCAAATTTTGTCTCTCATAATTCAGACATATTTTCAGGAGGGATGAGTCACTGGAGAAGGATATCATGTTTGGGAAGGTGGAGGGTCAGAAAAGAAGAGGAAGACACCACACACACACACACTCACACACACACCAAAGATATGGATTGAGTCCATCAATGGACTCAAGAATGGCAGCAGTAGTGAGGTTTGTCCAGGATCGGGCAGTGTTTCATTCTGCTGTGCATAAGATCACTATGGGTCAGTACCAACTTGATGGTACCTAACAACAACAACAACAACAACAACAACCTTGGAGTCCAGTGTATTATCCGACAGTACCACACCAGGACTCCAAAGAGAAAACTGGTTTCTCTTTAAAAATGTCTCCTAAATGCTGTAATGGACAAAAACAGTAACAATTCAAAGTATACAAAATATCTTCTCAGAGACAGATAGGAGAGACTCCTTTGAGGAGGTGCAGATAAACCAAAGAAGGCACTTTCTGGAGCAGCCCAAGAGTTTTGGATCTTGTACAAGGTGCCAGGCACCAGGTTCCCGCACCTGCCTGTGGAGAAATCTGTCTGTGAAAAGGAATATATGGTGATTGCTGAATCAATCTGGACGTGAGACGTGGGACTCTCCAAGCAACCCCTCAGCCTGGGTAGAAATCAGAGGTCGGGGACACAGCCAGGCTAGTACAGTGACACAGCACAAAAAAAAAAAAAAAAAAAAAAAAAAAAAAAACATTTGGAAAAAGAGGTGTGATAGACTATATACTTTTCTATGCTCCTTTCCCCTGTCGCACCCTCACTGCCCAGCCTGGACACCTTCAGGCAGGTGGGAGCATACCCCCAAAAGGATCCAGCATTGCACCCACAGTTTTCCCACGACACTGTGAGGAGGTGTCTGGGAGGAGCCCCAATAGTCCCACAGACTGATCCTTTATCAGCTTCTTATAATGTCTGACTCTGGGACCCAGCCCTAGAGTTGACCTGGGCAGGACTCTTTATACCTGAGTTACCGAGCAGGAAAAAAACAAGCCTGGCCATATAGCCAAAATGTATGTGCACCTTGCAAAACCTCAATATAAAAGGCAAGAGCCAACACCAACTATTATATATAAGGGCACAGCTATTTTGAAAATAATGCTGTGCAAATGCAGATACCTAACTGACCTTCAGAGATAAAATTAGGGGATAATCTTTCTCCCATTCATTTCTCAATATCTATCTGCCCACCTCCACGGTGGTGTCTAGAGGAGGGGCTTGAGCAAGTGGACACACCCTAATCCCCCACTGGAGATTTATACTGTGCACACACACTCACCTGTGCAGCAAAGGACAATCGGTTACAATTTTATTCTTGTTTTTGAGTGGTGGTTTTTGTCTCTGCTTTTATATTGTTTCTGGTTTTGGTCCTTTTGGTCTCACTTTTTTCCTGGGAGTGGGAGCTATCTCCCCCTACCTTAACCAAGAAGAGAGTAATAGTGCCCATATAACCAAGCTGCAACCATACCCTATAATATCCCACCAGCTGGACAGAAGCCAATACCAGCTTTTAGACATTACCACTGAAAAGGGAAGCCTAGCTCCAGATCACATCCATCAGGAGACACTCAGTGAGCTTAACAACACAGCAACATACATTCATTTAATCATTAAAAACAAACCTAACTAGTGAAAATGTCCAAGAAAAAGCAAGAAAGGACCTCAGAACATGTCCAAAAACAGAAAAGAGTGACTGAGACAAATGAGGTGGAGGCAGACATGGACTCCCCACTAGAACAAGAGAAGGCTTTGGATCTGCTTGAGAAGGAATTCAGAAGAATGATATGGAGACAAATTGAAATGCTCCACAGAGGGGTTGAGGAAAATAAGGAAAGTACTATAGGAGCAATCAAACAAGATAGATATAGCATTGGAAACTATTCAAAACCTGCAAAAAGAGG
>NW_006408561.1:6149621-6151138 GCF_000296735.1 Chrysochloris asiatica
TGATTCGTAACCACTACGCTAAGGTATATAAAGCAAGAATTGAAGAAAGAAATAGACACATCTACAATTATAGTGGGAGATTTTAATATGCCACTTTCGAAAAGGAATAGAAGAACCAGAAAGAAACTTGACAAAGTTACAGAGGAACTAAACAGCACAATCAACCTTGACCTCATAGATGCATAAAGAGCATTCAACCCAACTACAGCACAATACACATTCTTGTCCAGTGCACATGGAACAATCTCCAGAATTGACCATGTGTTAGGTTGCAAATCAAGCCTCCATAAAGTTACAAACATCAAAATACTACAAAAGATCTTTTCAGACCACAATGCCATAAAACAAGAAATTAACAATAAGACGACCAAGAAAATAAAGTTTAATACATGGAAACTGAATAACACCCTGCTGAAAAATGACTGGATAATAGAAGAAATTAAATGTGAACTCACAAAGTTCCTAGAAACAAATGAGTAAGAAAACACAACATACCAAAATCTTTGGGAAACAGCAAAAGCAGTACTGAAAAGACAATTTTCTGGGATAAATATGCACATCCAAAAAGAAGAAAGAACCAAAATTAACACATTAACACAGCATTTACAACAATTAGAAACAGACCAACAGAGGGAACCTACAGTCACCAAAAGAAAAGAAATAATAAAGATCAGAGCAGAAATAAATGAGATAGAAAACAGAAAAACTAAAGAAAGAATCAACAGGAAAAGAAGAGGGTTCTTTGAAAGGATTCATAAAATTGACAAACCATTGGCAAAAACTAACAAAAGAAAAGAGGGAGAATACACAAATAACACGCATTAGAAACCACATGGGTGATGTCACAATGGAACCGAAGGAAAATTAAAAAGATAATAACAGAATACTATTAAGAGTTGTACTCCAACAAATTTGAAAACTTAGAAGAGATAGATACATTTTTAGAAAAACACGACCTACCTAAATTCATACATTGTTGTTGTTATGTGCCGTGGAGTCAGTTCTGACTCATAGCATCCCTGTATAGGGTTTCCGTGGCTGTAAATCTTTACGGGAACAGAAAGCCTCATCTTTCTCCCGCGGAAGAGCTGGTAGTTTCGAACTGCTGACTTTGCGGTTTGCAGCCCGATTCGTAACCACTACGCTACCAGAGCTCCTTAAATTTACACATAGTAAAGTAGAAAACTTGAACAGATCCATAACAAATGAGGAAATTGATCAGTTCATCAAAAACATTTCCAACCAAAAGAAGTCCAGGCCCAGATGGCTTCACTGGTGAGTTCTACAAAATTTTCAGGGAAGAGCTGTCACCAATTCTTTTAAATTATTCCAGAATATAGAGGAGAATGGAAAACTTGCTAACACATTTTATGAAGCAAGCATAACCCTCATCCCAAAACCAGGGAAAGATATCATTAAGAAAGAAAATTATAGACCAATATCCCTCATGAACATAGATGCAAAAATTCTCTACAAATTTCTAGCCAACAGAATACAACAGTACATCAAAAAAATAA
>NW_006408561.1:6151828-6152657 GCF_000296735.1 Chrysochloris asiatica
GACATTCTTCAAAGAGATGGAAAAAACAATTATAGTCTTTATATGGAAAGGAAAGAGACCCAGGATAAACAAAAGACTGCTTTACGAAGAAAAATAAAATTGGAAGCCTTTCACTTTGTGATTTCAAATTTTACTACATGGCTACAGAGGTCAAAACAGCCTGGTACTGGTACAATGAAAGATACATTGATCAATGGAACAGAATCAAGAATCCAGACATTAACCCGTCCACATACAGACAACTGATTATCAACAAAGTGCCTAAGTATATTGCATGGGGAAGAGATAATCCCTTCAACAGATGTTACTGGCAGAATTGGAACACAATATGCAAAAGAATGGAACAAGACCTTTACTTTTGCGGTTATACAAAAGCCAATTTAGCATGGATTAAAGACCTAAATATGAATCCCAGAATTATAAAGCCCATCAATGAAAAAATAGGGGAAAATGTGAGGGCCCTATTATAGGGAATACACAGACTACTAAGCATTTTGAAAATTACACAAACAAAAGTGGACAAAATAGATGACTAGGATATCCTAAAAATTAAAAACTTATGTGAATCAAAAGACTTCACGAAAAGAGTAAAAATGGAGCCCACAGAATGGGAAAAAATCTTTTGCAATGACACATCAGACATTATTATTTCTAAAATACATAGGAAAATGCAATGCCTCTACAATAAAAAGACAAATAACCCAATTTAAAAATGGGCCAGCTCAAAAGAGTGAGCGTGCCCTTGCAGCAAGAATCATTCCCACCCCTCCTACACACAGAGTGGACAGGGATGGGCAACTTGGACATTGGCTACCCAAAAAGGGGGGTG
>NW_006408561.1:6155162-6183467 GCF_000296735.1 Chrysochloris asiatica
GCCTCAAACCCAGGATCCAACGGTTAGGTTAGGATGGTGCACTGGCGTCCGGGGTAAGTAGGACAGCCTGGCCGGCCCTGCAGTGTCTTCCCGCTAGGCAGCGTCTCCCCATCCACCTGGTCTCCAGACACCTCTCACCCCGCCACTCTGTGGTCTGGGTTTCATTTAACACCTCCACCAGGTCTACGCAGTTCTCGCACATCGTTTAACTGCCGCCCTCCATGATAGAAGTCCTCATGCTGGCAAGGATGCAGAGAGACAGCAACCCTCCTACATTGCTGGTGGGATTGCAAAATGGTCCAACCTCTCTGGAAAGCAATATGGCACTTCCTCAGAAGGTTGGAAATAGAGATACCCTATGATCCAGCAATTCCTGTACTTGGCATTTATCTACAAGAAGTATGAGCCATAACATGAGTACATATATGCACACCAATGTTCATACCAGCACTATTTACAATTGTAAAAAGATGGAGACAGTCTAAGTGCCCATCAACTGAAGAATGGATAAACAAACTGTGGTACATACACACAATGGAATATTATGCTACCTTTAAGAATAAGAAGGAAGCAGCAAGTCACCGCATAACATGGATGAAGCTTGAGGACATTATGTTGAATGAAAGTAGTCAGTCAGACAAATCTCTACATTGAGGATTATTCCCATCCCCTTGGTATATAGGGTCAATAAGGATGGGCAATTTAAACATTGCTGCCCAAAATGGGGGGGTGGGGGAGCTACAAAGGCAAGAAGTGACTGGTTTATAAGCTTTCAAGAGGGAAACTAGTTCCAGAGGGCACGGGGGAAGATAGAATCACCACTGAGTGGTTTCCAGCCTATCTGGACAGAGTTGATGAAAGGAGATGGGGCTAATACCTTGTGGTTCAATAGTGAATAATTGCTATCAGGACTGATTTTGAATGTTGCAAATGTAACAAAAGGAAGGGAGTGGTTGATCTTGCAGTCCAGGAGTAGAGGACATTGGGACCATCAAGGGAGAAGAGCGGAGTGTGGGACCCTATCCAGAGAAGCAGCAGTGCCAGAGATGGAGGCAGAAATGATGATGTGGAAAGATGGGGCGGCTGGGAACTCTGTACTCTGGGAGGGAGAGGGGCTTTGTGTTGATGCCCAGGGAACAGGCTTGCAGGATGTACCATTTGGCTATTTGATGATGCATACAGGGAATTGTAATCATTACAATGAAACAAAATATTATAGGATGAATGTAAAGTTAATGTTCTCCCATGTAAACTGTAAAATAATTCACAATAAAAATTTAAAAAATCTTTCCTGGAATGTGCTCTCAAATTTTCTATCTGAATTTTCTACGCAATCCTTGAGTTTTGTTTTGCTACTTTGTACTATTATTCATCTTTTAATTTTCCATGTGTATCGTTTTGAGCCAGAGAATAGAATAGCTAGGGCCAGTGTGCTACAGACACAGGCTTAGGTTTGATCCTCTTAGCCTCAAGCAAATCCCTAAGGAGGAGTGACAAGGAGAATAAAAGGAATCAAGGCAGGGGCAATGTAAACATCTTTAGGCTAGTCCTTTTTTTGTTGTTGTTGAAATGATTGGTTGGTTGATACGCTTTATGACTGTAATGTGATAATTCTTTTCTTAGGGCACAGAAATAACAAGAGGGAACCTCTTTTATTGCCATAAATTTCTGATTTTATCTAAGAGAATTACATATATAATTCATGCAAAGAAACACTTTTTGCAAAGTAAAATATCAAGCACCATTATTTAAGGGGTGTGGCGCTGCATTAATGAGCTGGACTGTAGGATCAATATTAACCTCAAGCTCACTAGCTGTTCCTTGGAAACCAAATACAGGGTCACTATGAGTCAGAACTGACTCAATGGCATTTAACAACAACCATTATTTAAGGTCCAGTACTGAGAAAACCAAAAAAGAAGAACACGCTTAGCATTTTTCAAGCTGGGGGAACTAAAGAAAAAAATTCAAGCCTCGACTTTCATTATTGTAAGATTCTCTGGGCAAATTATTGAATGATGCAGAAAGCATCAAGAGAAGATGGAAGGAATAAACAGAGTCACTGTACCAAAAGGAAATGGTTAATGTTCAACCATTATTTAAAGAGGCCAGTGATCAAGAGCCAATGATACTGAAGGAGGAAGTCCAAGGTGCATTGAGGGAATTGGCAAAGAACAAGGCACCAGGAATTGATGGAATAAAAATTGAAATCTTTCAAGAAAGTGAGGAGGCACAGGAGGCACTCACATATCTATGCCAAGAAATTTGGAAGACAACTATCTGCTGACTGATTGGAAAAGATCCATAATTGTGCCCATTACAAAGAGAGGTGGCCCAATTGAATGTGGAAGTCATCAGACAATCTCTTTGGTATCCCATGCGAGTGTTGCTGAAGGTAATACAGAAATGGCTACAATCATACATTCACAGAGAACTTCCAGAGGTTCAAGCCAGATTCAGAAGCGGCCATTGAATGAGGGATATCATTGATGATGTCTGATGGATCTTGGCTGAAAGCAGAGAATATCAGAAAGATGTTTACCTGTGCTTTATTAACTATGCAAATGCTTTCAATTGTGTGGCTCATGACAAGCTATGGACAACATTGTGAAGCATGAGTATTCTGGAACACTTAATTGTACTCATGAGGAATCTGTACATGGACCAAGAGGCAGTTCGAATAGAACATGGGAACACTGACTGTTTTAAAATTAAGAAAGGTGTGTGACAGGTTTGTATTCTTTCACCATACTTATTCAACCTGTATGCTGAGCAACTAATCCAAGAAGCTGGGTTCCATGAAGAAAAATGTGGCATCCGGATTGGAGGAAGACTCATTAACAACATGCGATATGCAGATGATACAACCTGGCTTGCTGAAAGTGAAGAAGACTTAAAACATTTACTGATGAAGATCAAAGAGCACAGCCTTCAATATGGATTACATCTTAAGGTAAAGAAAACAAAAATCCTCACCACTGTACCAATAAACAACATTCTTATCAAAAGCAAAAAGATTGTAATTGTCAAGGACTTCTTTCTTCTTGGATCAACTGTCAACACTCATGAAGTAGCAGTCAAGAAATCAAACAATGTATTGTATTAGGCAAATCTGCTGCACAAGACCTTTTAAAAGTGTTGAAGAGCAAAGATGTCAGCTTGAGGACTAAGATGCGTCTGACCCAAGCCATGTATTTTCAATAACCTCATATGAATGCAAAAGCTGGACAATGAAAAAGGAAGACCGTAGAAGCATTGATGCTTTTGAGTTATGATGTTGGAGGAGAATATTGAAATTGCCATCAGCTGCCAAAAGAACCAATAAATCCATTTTGGAGGAAGTACAGCCAGAGTGCTCCTTGGAGGCCAAGATGACCAAACTTGGTCTCTCATACTTTGGAAATATTGTCAGGAGGGACCAGTCGCTGGAGAAAGATATCATGTTTGGTAAGTTGGAGGGTCAGAGAAAAAGAGGAAAACCCCCAATGAGATGGATTGGCCAAGTGGCAGCATCGATGGTCTCAAGCGTGGCAACAGTAGTGAAGTTGGCCCAGGATCGGGCAGTGTTTCGTTCTGCTGTGCATAAGGTTGCTATGGGTTGGTACTGACTTGATAGTACCTAACAACAACAACAACACTGAGCTTGTGCAGTCGTGGTGTGTCTCTGTGGAATAAAGCACTGACCAGAAGGTCAGTTTGAACTTAAAAGACCATTGTTCAAATTCACCACCTGGTCCTTGAAAATGTATTGATCTACACTTAATAGCAATAACAACAATTGAGCATTAAATAGAAAGTTCTAAACCTAATGCTGAAGACCTCTGTCAAAATTATTCATTGTTTAATCTTTGTTTTCTGATTATTATATATGATATATTCAGGCCAATGCATGATGTTGGGCATGCACATACACATACACACACACAAGATATTAAATTATTTCACACCAATTATCAGAACACATGATGCCAATATTTGAGAATTAGATAAGATAAAAAAAATTCCCAAGAAGGAGTTTTGGGATGCAGCATAAGAGGAAAATTAATACAACATAAGAGGAAATAAATAGTCCATAAAGACAAGAAGGTGGTAGCATGGCATAATCCACAAGGACCAGAAGAACTAGATTATGCCTGGCTACCACTACCAACTGCTCTGAAAGGGATCACATTAGAAAGTCTGACTTTGTATGAAATTAGTGAAATCAAGGTTTCAAATAAAAATGTAGAAATTTTTGGCATGTAATATTTTCCAATTCCATCCTATCACTATAGTCAATAGCAACAAATGTATCTTAGCTGGTGGTCTAGAACAAAAGAGAGCTATATAGTTAACAGTACAGTTTTTAATCATATTAACCATACATAGCTAGGTTTTGTACCTATTTGAGGACAAGGGGGGACATCAGAAGATTGGTCCCAGTCAGTAACCTGATTAACATTTTAGTTTGTCTCCTGGGAGGGGAGGGCAGTTAATGTTTTACCTTTTCCTGTTCATTCCCCCCATTGAGGCTCCCATTACTTAGTTAATCAGAGCCTCACCATCTGGCAGTTTTTGTAGGAGTTGTTGGTACTTAACATCAGAGTAATTGTGAAGTTCTTTTACTATTGATTATTGTTTTAATGGCAGTCCGTATGGCCCTGATTGCTAGTGGGAGGAGGCATGGCATGATTTAAAAAATTCCAAATAAAAATAGAGGCCCACTCATGAGGTTCTTGAACCCTCCAAAGGCAGAGAACCACCCTCCCCATGGGCTATGTGAGTTTTACCCATTCCAGGTTGTACAGGGACATGGGCAACTTTCTACATCTTTTTTACAAGGTCTTCTACTGCCCAACCCTAGTCATCTATTTGTATGCAGCAGTTAGTGAAATTAAACTGCCACATACTCCTCCTTCTGTGGCTAATAGGTAGTCCAGGACTAGTCTATTTTGATAGATGGCATTTCACATCAGGGCCTGTTGACATGCAAGAAGGGTTAGGGCCACCCCAGCTTCATTGGTTATAGGTTCAATTTAGAAGGGTGCCCTCACATAGTAACTACAGAAGAGTAGTGTGGTGGTTACTGTTTGGGCCACCTTGGTGGTGTGGGTGCATAGAGTACACAGATTTTCTCCCTTCCCCCACCCCAAAGTCTAATAAATTAAGATGAGTTCCATGGCGGATGTCCTCATGCTTCAGCCATGTGTAGATCAGCCAGCTCCCACTTTATGCTGAAGCAGGATGGGTCATATGTCTCAATGTTACCTTAAAAGGATTGGTAGGTGCAGTTTCAGCTTCCCACAGACACGAGGCTTTCTTCAGTCTGCTATGGTGAATCCAGGTGGGGACTCCTACCTTGGTTGCTTGGCTTGGGATAATTTTTTGTTCCATCCCTCAGTAATCTTTACAGTTGCTTCCAGATGCCCTCCCGAAAGGAAAAAAAATCAGATACATTTAATACACTCCGGGCTAAATAGACTCAAATGTTTTCATCCCATTGAAAGGAATAATGTCTTGTGAGAGTCCCATTGTGTACAAGTGTTGAGTCTGGCTAACTTGACAGCTAACAGGATGACTAGAAGGACTTCCCAGGGTCCAGTCCACTTTTTTCCTAATTGGTTTTCAGATCCGTCTCTCCACATTCTAAGCAGAGCATCATCTCCAGGCTAGAAGGGGTCAGGTTACCTGTAGGGAAGGAAGCAGACCTAGGAAGAGAAATTTTATGAATAATAGAAAGTGTGTGGTAGAGGTGTTACACATGCACATATTGCTTCACCTTTAAATCTTGGCTGAGGTCAGGTAAAGTGTTGAAGGAAGCTGTCTGGGAAGGTTTACCATATACAATTTTTTAATAAAGACTCAATTTAAGCCCACTTCTGTAGGCTACCTGAATTCGAAACTGGGCTGAGGCAATGTAGATAAATTTCCTGACAGTTTTGCCATTTATTTCTTTAGAGTATGGTTCATTTTCTCGTACCTCCATGCTGAATGCAATCTCCATTTCATCTGTAGGTGTTTGCTGCTCTGTTGTCACTTTGGACACTTTGGAAAACCAAATTTGGAGGTAATCTCCTTCAAGAGGATTTTCACTATTAATGAAGTTTTTAGTTCTGGTGTGGGAAAACCTCTACCCAGGCAGAAAAGGTGTCTGCAAAAGCAAAACCAGCAAATATTTAATTCTCCAGCTTGGGGAATCTGCATGAAATCAACCTGTTAATTTTCAAAGGGTTGTTTACCTTGATATTGGTGTGGGACAGCCTGTCTTGGGATTGTTCTTGAGTCAGGTAAAAGAGTTAGAGCTAATATTACTAATGACTTTTTTTTTTTTTTCTTGCTCTAGAGCCAGGGCCTAAACCAAGTCAGGGCCTCTTTCCTACGGTGGGTTATTTCATGGACTCGTTTAAGAAGAGCAGAGGCTAGTTTTCACAGAATCAGAACCATTCGATTGCCATTTACTGTCTAGTTTTTAATCTTTCAGAACTAGAACAATTGCATTGTCATTTACTTTTTATCCTTTTATCACTCTCTCAAATCCTGTTTCGGTTCTACTCAAGTCCTCTGGGTACACATTCACAGTTTTCTTGCCAACATTTCTAATGCCATCATCAGTGTAATCAGTTCAGCTTTTTGAGCTGAGGTTCCTGGTAGGAGGGCTATTGCCTCCACTGGGTTTTGTAAGATTGCCATCACACACCCTGTGATCTGAGTCCCTTTCTGTTGATGAACAACGTGCAGTCCACCAGATATAGTCAAACAGGTCAGGTTGGCCAGAAAATATTTGGTTAGTGATTTCTATATAATCATGGTTCAGCCCCCAATTGCTGCATCAGGGAGGAGGCAGGCAGATTTAGTAGCCCCATAATTCTCTAGGTAATATTCGGATTGTCCAGTAAAATAACCTGGTATTGCCTATCCATTCTATTGTGAGCCATAGGATTCTCTTGTTTTGCAGCAGGAAGATGACTTTGGGATGCTGATGAGCTGGCCAGAGTAAATGTCTCGGCCTCTTTCCTGACCTGAGAGGATATTGGTTTCTGTGGGAAGGCCAGCTCTCAGGCTTCAATCAGACCTCGACGGGGGATGCTTATTGGCTCTCCCCAGAGTTCTACTAATCTACACAGGGGTTTATCTGATTGTCGATTTCCTCAGGCCAATGTGACTGGTTTCCTGAGTTTGAATCAATAATTGTCAGATATGTTCATGAGGAACCGCCATCTGCTGACTTTTGGTTTCAGGAAGCTATTTGAACATGCAATTTTGGAAGCAGGTCCAGGTCCAGGAAAGGAACCAGACAGTCATTTTCTTTTCCCCAATGAAGCAGTCCAGGGGTTTCAGGAAGAACTGGTCCTCAGGCCTCCATGAGATCTCAGTCACCATCACTGACCGGAAGATCACTGTCTGTCCCCCATTGTTATTTTCAGCTGAGGTCCTGGGGGTGGGGCAATAGGGGTGGCAGAGGTTGAAGCCAAATCATGCTGGACCCCCTTACCCCCTGACACCATTAGTCTTCTTCAGACAATGAAGATTGTTCACCATCTGTTGAATTGGATGGCTTTTTCTGCCAGATCCTCCCCTGAGATTTGGGCATTTATTTTTCCAGTGTCTAGGTTTTTTGAATTATCACATTGGTCCTTGTTTAAGGCCCTCTTTCCTTTCAGAGGTCCTCCCTGGGGTCCCACAGGCTTACGTCTATTGGTCTTTAGGAAGACAGTTATGGCTTGAGAATTCTCATGCTCTAGCTGTTAAATACTTTGAAGATGATATCCACCAGCTGGGATAGATTCATGCCAGTTGCCCTGTTGAATTTCTGCCGTTTCTTTTTTAATATCCAGGGTGCTTTGGGAGATAAAAGTCATGCTAACTATATGGATATTTGCTGAGTTCTCAGTACCAAGGTCTGTGCACTTACAGTAAGCCTGGTAGATTCATTGAAAGAATTTAGAGAGGTTCTCAGTTGGGTTCTGCTGAACTGCCTTTACCATGTTCAAGCTCTTTTGTTTAGGAACTGCTGCATCTACCTCTACGGACCAGACTCAAAAGGAGAGGTGAACCAGAGAACCAACTGGCCAGGGCTTCTGGAACAGGTAAGGCCCTGGGGCCCAGGTTAAACCCACTCAAAGCAGGAGGGACCATCAAAAGTGGCAGTGGCACGCTATTGGGGGAGGGGGAGGAGGGTGACTCACCACCAGCCACTCCCCGACTCCAAGCTTGTGGCTCAAGGGGCCAGCGTAGTAGTTGGTTTCCCAGTCAGGGAACCAAATGTTACAGCAGGTTTTAGATCCAAGAGTGTCACAGCAACTTTAGATCTATCGCTGAAGAAACCGAGCCCACTCTGAGAGGTGAAGCAAAGTTTCAGATTTTATTAAGCAGGCTGGCTTAGAGGAGCTAACTTCTCCAGATTCTGAGCCCTGAGTATAGGTTAATGCTGGCTTACATAGGATAGAAGTGGGGAGGGGCTAGGTTTTGGACCTGTTTGAGGACAGGGGCGAAATAAGAAGATCAGTCCCACTCAGTAACCTGATTAACGTTCTAGCTTGTCTTCTGTGAGGGGAGGGCAGTTAATGTTTTCTAGAAAGGGAAGGTTAATGTTTTACCTTTTCCTGTTAAGATCCATGTTATCTAAAAGGGATTTAAAAATCACCAAAGAGTAGTATACTGTGGTTTATCTTCACTTTACTGTTAATCAACCCATATTCTGTGATCCTTTGAAAGAATTCTTGTATGATGGGTATCATTGTTCAGTTTCTCTCTTGCTCTTTTAGAGGCACCAAAACCAGTGTGGGGGAGGAACTATAAGAAACATAACTAATAAAAGATAAATATATTTGTGTGTCTATGTATGGTGTGTATGCACATTTAGAGATTTGGAGGAAGATGTTGCTGTTGTAAGTGCTGACCAGTTGGTTCCAACTCATAGTCACATTGTATAGTAGGATTTATGTGTCTGGTGGCTTTGAACCACTGACCTGGAGGTCAGCAGCCTAGTGCTTATTTTACAGTGCCACACCAGGACTCCATATGTTGTTATTGTTGAGTGCTGTGGAGTCGGTTCTGAATCATGTGACTCTGTATTGGTTTTCCAAGGAGCAACTGATGGATTTGAACTGCCTAACTATTGGCTAAGGAGCTCTGGTAGCGTAGTGGTTATGAATTGGGCTGCGAATAGGGTTGCTAATATCAAGGTCAGCAGTTCAAAACTACCAGCTGTTTCACGGGAGGAAGATGAGGCTTTCTGCTCCCATAAAGATTTACAGCCACAGAAACCCTGTACAGGGTCGCTATGAGTCAGAACTGACTAAACGGCACATAACAAAAAAAACTATTGGCTAGCAGTCCAAAGCTTGTCCTACGTAACCACACCAGGAGTCCATAACTTCCCCACATATAGGAGTGATTTGATGAGAAAATCCTAAGGAAAAAGAAAGGAGTCAGGAAGAAAGTTGACAAAAGAAATAGGACCTCTTGCATAGAGATAGCCTTCAAATTTACCAAGAAGGGCTCTCTCTGCTTCAAAGCACTTTTTCTTCCTTTCTCTTCTGTACCCAGAATTTGTGTGATCCGAGGGATGGGGTTGAATGCTTACAAAAAAAAAAAAATACAGCAATGTTCTTCTAATGAAGGGCATCTTCTCACCTTTACTTTAGCAGAGTTCAACCCTTTACTTGTATAGAGTACAGAGTTATACATTCAACGACAATGTAAAAAAAAAATTGGGTGTTAGGAAGCATAAATAAATAAATAAATAAAATTCTGATGGAAACTCACAAAAATGAAAGGAAAAAGAGAAAGGAAAAGGAAACACCTACTTTGGCATTAGAATCAGTTTGAGACTGTTTTAAATAATTCTACCTTTAGCTAAAGGTATTCCACCCCCTCATTACTGCTTTTAAGAACTAGAAGAAAGATCTAGGAGCAATTCAATCCAATTAGAAAGGAAAAGAGAGATTTTCTCTGGCAATTGCTATGCAAATGTATGTGTCAGGAAACAGAAAAGGTGACAGGAAGCAGCACATTTGGTTGTTGACAACAGAATTCCTCTTTTTATTTTCATTGTTCCCTAGCATTTTAAAAGGATCCTTAACCTACTAGAAGGAAGTCCTAGGTGGTATTGCCAAGGTCAAAGTCAGCTTTCATCAGCCCCTGCAGAAGTACAAACAGCCACATACAGCTGCCTGGGGGCAGTTTCAACCCTCAAAGTTATGTTCAATTGTCATATTCATGTTTTCAGTTATAGGAATTGCTGGTGTGTGACACCTTTTGAAATTCTTAATATTGTGGGCTTATAAAACATTTCAATGGGTAATAGGGCCAGACAGTGGTAATTAATCTTAGAGGGGAAACCTGTTTCCAGACTGGAGTGTTGCTGAAGAGTATGACAATTTAGTGTCTATTCATTAAAAGTTGTAGTTGGACTTCTTTCTCTTACAGTTTTAAAAATAATTGTTAGAAAGGCCAGAGAACTGGATTTTAACTGTTATGAAGTATGTATTCTGAAGAACTCCATCTAAACTTTCTCTTAGCCCAGTGCATGGAAATCATTAGTGGTGAGAGTGTGGGAAGGTAGGGAAAAGCAGAAAACCCAGAAGGTTAAGATGGAAGGCATCCTGTAGACCAATGATTCTGGAACAAAATCCACAAATTCTAAAGGACTTAATCTACCATTTTTCAGCTAATTATTGGCAAGCAGTAGTCCTGGGCAAATTTATTATTTTAGTCCTGGTTTTCTCAGAAAAAAAAAGAAAAGGGGAATCCATGCATAAAATGGGACAAGTACAGCCGAGCAACTGCATTTCTATAAACGCTAGAAATGGAGTGAGGCCAGCTTATAATCAAATGAAACAAAAAAAAACAAAGAAAAACAACATCCTATTGCTTGCTATGAGTGAATCAATGTCCTTGGGATGGGGTTCAGACTCTAGAGATACATGTAAAGAAATGAAAAAAATAAAAGAAAAATGCACAGTGTTGTAAGAAGAACACCTGCAGACTTTGACTATTGAAAAATAGGCACTGGAAGTAGGTATTAAAGGTAGTCATAAAATAAAAAGAATATACTTTCTCAATGTACAATCATATTAATGGAATTTTATAAATTCCAACGATTCTGATATTTTCAGCATCAGGATGAAACCACAGGGGTAGCTAACTTAACATGCTTTTTTCTTCTAGTCTTGACATGAGGTGTGGCAATGGAATCTCAATGACAGTGATGACGTTAGTTATGTGGTGGAAACTGCATGCATACACTATTTTCTGAACCTTCTTTTACTTCAAACTTGCATGTACATTTAGCAAAATATCTGTATGGAGTATACCGTTTAGCTGTTTGGATTATCAAATGGATCATTTTCTATGCTACAGATATATCAAGAATATGGGTGCAAAACAGGTCGTATCTATTATTTCTTTCTGCTTCTTTTGCTTATTGTGTGAAGTTTTTGTTAGTGTAAAACTTCCAGCAACTGAGACTTCAAACCCTTTGGGTTAAATACACATAGAAGAAAGGAATTTTTGTTAGAATTCTGTAGCTGACAATCCTGCTGCAGTGCAACCAATCCTGGGATTCAAGCCCAAAATAATTTTTTAATAGCAGAGCCAGGGTACATAAGCAGTTCAATTGAGCAATGAGCAGAAATGGAAGAGGCTAGGGTGGGGCCTTGCTTTTACCAAATGCAAGTGATTTCTGTCTGCTTTTCAGTCAGCACTGTGGTGCTGTAGGATAAGTACTAGACAATAATGTCAGCTGAACCTCAAGGTCATCAGTTCCAACCCAGAATCCACTTTTCAGAAACGCTATACAGGGCTGCTATGAGTCAGATCTGATTTAATGCCACTTACCAACAGTTTAAACATCAGCTAAACAATTCCTTTATACAAAGCATCAATTTTGATACAATTAGTACAGAACCTGCATTTGATAAAATTCAGCTCTAGACTAAACAAAAACAAATTTTCAAAATTAAAAAAAAATATATATATATATATAAATGTGTTGATATATATAAATTTGATACTTATGTGCTACACACACTATATATATATATAGTGTTTATTGGAGCCTTTTTAATATAAGTGATAGCTTTTGCTTAGGCTATTCACAGAGAAAATATTTAACATTTGAAATAATTATAAATAACTTTTAATTCCAAAAGGAATATATGCTAGAAATCTTACTTATTGTCATTAGCATGAGGCTGCTGAGATCTTAGCTAACAGGAGGTCATAAGGTGCTGCCCTTGACTTGCTGGCTCTACAATGCCAGTTCAAAGTCTCTGTGATTATTTTGGGCTTTTCCCATGGCATTAGCATGTTTGCTACAACTTCAGCCATTAATCTGCATTTGTGACATGAAGAGAGGAAAAAGGAAAGAGCAGTATGTCTTGCCCCTAGTGTGAAGGGGGATGTAGTGTCAGGGAATAATATAATTAAAATTGGTGTGGATCATTTGAAATCTATCACCAGGGGCTGGACACATTAATACTCTGAATAAAATAGCACTGTCGTGGCAGGAAGGGATGACTAGATAGGGAGCTGTTGCTGTTGTTAAGTGTCCTTGAGTCAGTTCCGATGAGCAGCTAGTGAGCTTGAACCGCCAAACTTGCAGTTCAAATGGCTTTGCAGTCTGGCACATTAACCCACAGCACCTCACCAGAACTACAGATAGTGACCTGTTGTTGTTGTTGTTAAGTGCCTTGGAGTCGGTTCTGACCCAAAGCGACCCTGTACAGGGTTTCCGAGGCTGTAAATCTTTACGGGAGCAGAAAGCTTCATCTATCTCCCGCAGAGCGGCTGGTAGTTTCAAACAGCTGACCTTAAGATTTGCAGCCCGATTCGTAACCGCTACACTACCAGAGAGCCTAGCAACTAATAATGACTGCCACATATATATTGTGCACATGATAAATAAAAAAAGGATTCAATTATTATATTGTTGTTGTTAAGAGCTATCAAGTCAGTTCTGATTTATAGAAAGCCTTTATAGAGTTTCCAAGGAGTAACTAGTAGGTTTGAACTGCCAACCTTGTGCTTGGCAGTCTAGTGCTTATCCTATAACCCAGTGCTTATCCTATAGCACCACACCAGTATAAGATATATATATAATGAAAACTCTTTCATAACCTCAATGCTTGGCCTTTTTCTCCAGAAGTACAACTGCTGCCACCATTTCTTTATGTGTTCCACCCAAGAATGTCAGAATAACTATAAATAGATTTGTTTGTTAAATCTTTGAGGGATTCAATACAATCTTCTCTAAAGGTATATTTCCTGGCCTTTTTCATGTTTTGACTGGTAGCTGGTGGCTTTCTGCCTTTTTAAGAAAGCAGTATGATTGAGTTTTGCTTTCTCTCTCTCCGTACTCAACATCACCCCCACTTGATAACTATTATTTTGTGTCCTGACAAAATCCTTAAAGATGGGGAAAACTTATGAGAAAGAGAAAGGATAGGACAATTTTTGACTACGTGAGTTTGCATTTTTTGAGTTAGTTCAGTGATGGTCAAAGATGATTCTTAGGGCCCTTTCATGAGTTCCCACTGCTGCATTGAAGAACATTTTGCTGTAGTTCACTTAACCTGATCTGAAACTTTTCTACTCCTGAGAGTTGCTGGCAACACTTTTTTTTCCTGGAATCTGACTTTCATTTTCAAGTACTTGCTGCTGTAGTTTCACTATCCCTCTAGGTTTCTTTATTAGACAGCACCCGTGATCATATCATACTGGTCCTCTCCCCTGTGACCAGTGTTTGTTGACTCCATGTGTGTCAGAGTAATACTGTGATCCATAAGTTTCCAATGGCTGGTTTTGGGGAAATGAATTGCCACATACCTTTCTTCTGAGGTACCGCTAACCTTTTGATTGACAGTTGAGCACCTTGGCCACTTGTATCACCCAGAGATCCCCTTATGTGTCCACTGCTTCCCTGTATTTTGAATTTCTTTATTTCAAATGAGAACTATACTGCCAATTTTTGTTCCTTGTACGAAACGTGCCTTTTTTTCTCCCTGTAGCTACTTTAAATATTTTCTTTTTGCTCCTGGTTTTAATCAACATGATTTTATTACACTTTGGTAATTTTCTTCATGTTTTTAGTCCTAGGGATGACTTGAGCTTATTGAATCAGGGAGTTTATAGCTTTCACATAATTAGAAAAATTTTGCTATTATTTTTTCAAATAATTGTTTTTCTCTTCATATTTCTGTCTCCTATCCTTTAGGGACTGCAATTATATACACACTGTTGTTGCTGTTGTTAAGTGCCATCAAATTAGTTCTGACTCACAGCGACCTGTGTAGGGTTTCCAAGGAGCAGCTGGTGGGTTTGATCTGCCTGAAATTTTCTCACAGCTCACTGACACTGTTTCTTTGTTTTGTTTCACTTTCTATGTTGTTGTTGTTAAGCGCTATCGAGTTGGTTCCAACTCAAACCTACCTTGCAGTCAAGCGCATTAACTCACAGTTCCATGCCAAGCACCACACCACAACTCTTACTTTCTGTGGCCTTACTATTATTATTTTGGATAGTTTCTACTGCTATATATAGATTAACATACTTATTCTTTTGCAGTATCTAATGTGCTGCTAATCTCATTCAGTGTGTTTTTGATCTCAGACATTGAAGTTTTCATTACTAGATGTTTGATTTTACATCTTTATATCTTCCATGTCTCTACTTAACATACTCAATCCTCCTTTGCCTTCTAGATCTTATATGATATATGTTATACCAGAACTAATAGTCTGATTAAAACAATTTGGACTCATAAAGACCTCTGTGTGTCAGAGCAGAACTATGCTGCCATAAAATTTTCAATGGCTGATATTTGGAAAACAGATTTCATTGTAGCTCTGGGTGGAATTGAGTCTCTAGCTTTTCATTTAGCTTCTGAGCTTGTTAATCTTTGAACCACTCAGAGATTCCAAAACAGTTATGTTGTTGTTGTTGTTAAGTGCCGTTGACTTGGTTCTGGCCCATAATGACCTTGTATAGGGTTTCCGAAGAGCATCTGGTGAGCTTGAACCGTCAACCTTGCAGTTCAAATGGCTTTGCAGACTAGCGTATTAACTCACAGCACCACACTGATTGCATGATTTTTGCCTACAAATTCTATCAATTGTGTAATTTCAAATCTGATTCTATTGGTTTATTTGTCTCTTCAGTATAGGTTGTATTTTTCTGCTCCTAGGTATACCTGGTAATTTTTTATTGGACATCCTTTCATATTGACAAAGGTAGAATTTTAGCTTTGTGGGTAATTTTATTTATATAAAACTCTTGGACTTTGTTTTGGGACACAGTTAAATCACTTAGTCCTTTTGAGTCTTAGCATTTGTTAAATGGGGCCAGATCTGTATTTGTTATTGGAGTTAACTGCCTTTGAATTGGTTTCAACCTGTTTAGGGTTTCCAAGGAGCAGCTGGTAAATTTGAACTGTGACCGAATTGATAGCAGTCCAATGCTTATCCTACAGTAGCACACCAGGACTCCAATCTGTGTTTTGTGTATCCTAAAAGTTTCTTCACTGAAGTGACTCTTTGTTGCCCACTCTAGATACAAGGCTGATATCTCATGAATTAAGAAGACTTTTTTTCCTTTTCTTTTATACTGACTGGTAAGTATACAAACTATTTCTAGACCAGTGTAAGCTCTGAGGATTGATCCCTCTAATCCTTTCAAGTGATTCTTTCCCTGACCGCAAGTGGTTTCCTCACACTCAGGAGCTGATCAATACTTGGCTAAATATTCCATGAGGTCTGGCAGATCTGCAGTTTTCTGTCTTTGCTGCTCTCTTCTTGATAGTACTCTGCCCTTCAAACTCTAGCCAACCTGTCTTCCCTGAACTCAACTGTCACCTCAACTCAGGAGATAGCCTGTTCCCTCCCTGTGCTGCACTTTGGAAACTCTTTCTCAAAAGTACTCTGGCTGTAAGAGATCCCTGATCTCTCAGGGATCACAGTTCTGCACTCCTGGTGCCCAATGTCTGAAAGCTATTTCTTAAGATATGTAGTCTGTTTTTTCAGTTGTTTCAGTAAAGAAGGTAATAAGGCTATTGTTGCGCCATGTAGGCCAGAAGAGGTAGTCTATAACAAAGATTTTAAAGTATAACAATTTAGCATATAATCCAGGATCATCTAACATAGGAAATTATGCTTTATTTTGGAAATTTTTAATTTTGGAAAAATATGAAATATAGATAAGGAAACACTTTAAAAAATGCTTTAAATGATACAGTAGCTTTTTACTCTCAAAGTCTATTAAATTTACAATTTCTCATTTCATTCTTTGGACAAAATCCCTACTTACATTATTGGTGGTTCCTGATGTTAAAGGCAAGTGTTCACTTTAAATTGAAAAACTATCCATATCCACTTTGAAGGTTCAGTAGAAATGACCCCATTGATAAGGCTAGCTCAATAAGTTCAAAGGACACCTAATAAAGAAATTTCTTTCTCAGTCTGGACTTTTCTATGTCAAGATTAAGATTAAGTTTATCTCAAAAGCTTTAATTCGGGGAGGGGGGGCGGGCGGGAAATCAATGTGTCTTTGGTTAAAATATGTGCCAAAAGTTCCCTATTCACTGTCCCAGACTACTGCTTCCTTTTGTAATATTATAGTGCAATGTTTCTTTTTCAGTGATCTATTGTGGATAGTCACATGATCTTGATCAGAATTGTTATTATTCACCACCTCATGAAAGGCCTCTTAATTTTAAACTCTTTGTGTGAGGAGGTGATGGAGGAGAAATTGGGGTTGCATAGAAAGGGAATTGCTATAAATTGTCAAACAGTAGAAGCTTGAAAAAATGATTATGAACATAGATCTCAATGGCATTTGCCTACTCTAGTGCATCTCTATGGCTAATTGACCAATTATTTGCACTAACTGACCAAAAAAGTCATTTAGATAAAACAGAACTGATTCTTTGATCAGCTCACACATTGTTGCTGAGATATGGTACTTCAACCATTTGCAATGTGATAAGATTTGTTAAGACTGTGCTGTGTGTTCTACAAAGGTCCTACGGAGACATGTCCTTCTAGACTCTTGTGATGTGTCACAGTGGGTGGAGTGATAAACCATGGACCTTGTTAGGTCACATTATCTTTTTTGATTGTTTGATATTCATTCTTATTCCTCTGCTTGACTACATCATCTTGGTGCCCAGGACAGTGCCTAGCAGCACATGGTAGGACTTGATATGTATTAATTAATAGTTATTTAATGACAGAAACATGGGTTCATTGCTGTAGGATAAGCACTAGGGTTCTAAATGCAAGATTGGCAGTTCAAACCCACCAGCTGTTCCTCCAAAACCTTAAACAGGGTTGCTATGAATCATAACTGACTTGACAATGAATAGCACTCAACGGATTTTATTCATAATTGTATGTGTGTTTATTTGTTCCAGTCAGAAAGGCTAATAAGGTCCCTGTTACACTAGCACATCAGTCAGGATCATCTGACATATAATTGTGTTTTATTTTGAGATTGCTGACAAGGGAATTTCTCTTCTGTATATAGTAGCTTCCTCCGTGTTTGAAAAGATAGGTATGCCTAGGATTATATTCCAGGATACTATTATATTTTTATATTGATAAGACTATATTCCATTTCCTTTTGTGGAAGCTACATTTGTTTTATAACTGTAAATAATTCAATGGATTGTTTTTCTTCCTAAGTGCTATCGAATTGGTTTTGACACATAGCGGATTTTCACAGGGTTTCTGAGGAGCAGCTGGTGGATTTGAACTGCCAACCTTGTGATTCATAGTCCAAGTGCTGATCCTACAGTGCCACAACAGGAGTCCAAATTCAACGGGTACTTTACCCAAAATATTAAATTCTGCAGGTTACTTCAATTCTGTAGAACTATCTTGTTGGTTACCTCCAGGTATTTTTGTTGTGTACATTTCAGTGTCTCCCTTTGCTTCCTGGTAGTGGTGGTAGTGGTGTGCCCTGGAGTCGATTCTGACTCATAACGACCCTGCATAGGGTTTCCGAGGCTGCAAATCTTTACGTGAACTATAGACAGCCTCATCTTTCTCCCGTGGAAGAGCTAGTAGTTTTGAATCACTTATAGTGCAGCATTTTTGTTATTGTTAAGTGCTCCCAAGTCGATTCGACTGGTAGCTACCTTGTATTGGGATCCAAGGAACAACTGGTGGGCTTGAACCACTGACCTTGCGATTCAAACTGATCTTGTGTTCCATTGCTTATCCTACAGCACCACTGTAGCTTTTTTGTTGTTGTTAAGTGCCATGGAAATGGTTCCAACTCATAATGGCCCTGTAGAGGATTTCCTTGGAGCTACTGGTGAGTTTGAACCACCAACCTTGTGGTTCAAACGGACTATGTGGTTGAGTGTTTATCATATAGCGTCACACCAGGACTCCACTGTAGCTTTGTTGTTGTTATTAAGTTTTGGGGTGACTGTTCCAATTCACAAGGACCCTGATTAGAGTTTCCAAGGGGTACTTGGTAGGTTTGAAATGCCAACCTTGTGTTTCACAGTCCAATGCTGATCCTACAGCTTTCATGGTCGTGATGTGCCATGGAGTCGGTTCCGACTCATAGCGACCCTGTACAGGGTTTCCAAGGCTGTAAATCTTTAGGGGAACAGAAAGCCTTATCTTTCTCCCGTGGAACAGCTGGTAGTTTCAAACTGCTGAACTTAAGGTTCGCAGCCCGATTCATAACCACTACACTACCAGAGCTCCTTACTGTAGTTTTAGTTGGGTTAATAATCAGATCACAAAATATTCCCAGGGATGTTTTTTTAAACAGAAAACCATTGGATTCTCTTTTTCATCATACTTCAGTTGTTGTTATACTACTATACTCTTTTCCCTGAAAATAAAAGACTGTGTCTATACTATTGTTGACCAACTGGGAATGTATTAGAAATGCACTTTAAAAATCAGCAATAGATTTTGCTGAGTTAGAAAAGTTTTATCCATTTCAAAGGATTCAAGCTCAGGCTGTGGGAGAAGAAATATTTGGATCTATAATAGCATCTGCAGGACTCTTTTCTGAAGCGTGCTAGTGTCCGAACAGATATTCAATCCATATTGATAAGAATCAGATTAGAGGCCTGTAGCACCTGGAGTTGTACTGATGACTAATAAGGTAAAAAATACAGCTTTCCCTATGAATATAATAGAAACTATTGTCACTGTATAAAACTGATTTTGAGCGCAAAGCGTAGAGGTTGAGGAATTTATCTAATTTAGAGAATAACACATTTTCAGCAGGTAGTTGTGATTGCTTATCTCAGTGAGAACAGGGAAGGTCATTGAAATAAACTTTAAATGCCATAAAGCATGAATAAACCCCCAACCTATGCAAATACTTAACTCTGCAAATATTTCACTACAATGGGGTGAATTTTCCGATATAAATTAATAAATAAAACAGATTCCATGGGACTCTGTTCCAAATATTGGATACTACAGATAGCTGTCTTTGAGACTAGCAAAGATTGCTAGCTACACTCTTTGTTTATTTACATATTTGATTAAGAGGAACACAGAACCCATTTTTATAGCAAAAACTTTGCTGAGGGAAGAAGTAGAAACTTAAAAGATGAATTCATATTAGGCAATGGGAAAAGTCTCAGTGTCAGATGGTAAGGGGAAATAAATGAGCATGTGCCAAAGCCAAAGTCTGGAGCTAGGTAACATGGGAAATCCAGAGAACAAAAACTATACACCAAAATTTATAAATTGCCACAGTTATAGACATAAAATATTTTCAAATTTATAAAGTTGAGTCTGATAGATTAGTAACTCCACAGCAAAACTAATGAGAGCATGTTGCAAAAGTTAAAACAGAGACATGAGAAAACAGCAAATAATATAGAACCATGTAAGTTCTTCCATGTGAAGTGAATGAAATCATAGCTTTCTTTCTGAAATTTAGTCATGTGTCAAGTAGGAACATTCTAATAGTATGGAAAACCAGCTCTAATATATTTGTCATTTGTTGTTGTTAAGTGCCATAGCATTGTTCCAACTCATAGATACCCTGTGTAACATTTCCTAGGAGTTGGTGTTGGAACGGTATATTTTTGTCTCATTAATATTTACCTATGTATACTTATTACAGCTGTTCAAACTAAACAGCTGCTCCTCAGAAGTCCTATACAGGATCACTATGAATCAGAAACTTCTCCATAGCACTTAACAACAACAACACACTTATTCTGGAGTTCTGATGTGGCACTGCAGGATAATGCACTGAACTGCAAGGTTGGTTTGAGCCTCAAGATGAGTGGTTCAAGCCAACCATCCTCTCGTTGGAAACCCCATGTAGGGTCATTATGAAGTGGAACCTACTCAAAGGCACTTAGCAACAACAATTCTTATTTTGACAGCACTTAACAACTACAGCAACAACTCTGCATAAAGATATTTGTTCAAAGAGAAGATTATGTCAGATTTCTACCTCTGCTTTTGTATGGGACATGAGTCTAGAAAATAATATGAGTTGGCATGTCAATGTCAGGTGTGGCATCATGAGTACTGTTTACTTTTTAAATTCTCAAAATGAAATAAAGTGACGTCAGTTTCTTAGTCTATAATCTAGATTTCCTGCCTAGTTATGAGTCACCAGGTCCTGGTGTGGCACTGTGGGTTATTTTTGGCATCCTTGAGAGACTCATATTGTGTTCTTGTCAATACTGAGTATGGGGAATAAAAAGAAGTCTGAAGGGACAAAATCAGGATTGGAGTTTAGATGGCTAAGTTTCCCAACAAATTCTTGTTTGACGCCTTGTTACACTGGATGAACATGTTCATTGTGATAGAAAAAGTTCCTTGGATCAATGTTCCTGTTCTTTTTCTCACCAACACAGTTTTCAGTTTTTTTAAAAAAACTTCTTCATAATAAGCCCTTTCAAGGATGCCAGAATGGCTGTTTTGATGGGATATATGTTGAAGAGCACAGAATCTTTTAGGGAAGGGTTGTTGTTTACTGTTAAGTGCTCTTGAGTCAGTTCTGACTCACAGTGACACTGTTTAGGATTTCCAAGGCTATAAATCTTTGCAGAAGCGGAAAGTTTCATCTTTCTCCCATAAATGCCTGGTAGACTTAAGGTGCCGACTTTGTGGTTCTTAGTCCTGTGCTTATCTTACAGAACATATTGTGCTTCCTAGGGAAAGGTTAGAGAGGTATAAACACCACCTTCATGTGTGTAGACCTAAATAGAGGAAATGTTCAGAAACAGTAACTTCACATTTTGATATTGTTATTTAATAAAGGTTTTTATGATTTTATAGCAATACTTTTTGACTTACCCTCATTTATATAGCTCTACCTCTTCCCAGGGAGTCCTGTGGATTAATGCACCAGACTGCAAAGTCATTTGAACTGCAAGGTCGGCGGTTCAAGCCCACAAGCTGCTCCTAGGAAATCCTCTACAGAGTTGCTATGGGTCAGAACTGACTCAACAGCACATAACAACAACAGCAACCTTTTCCCAAAGGAGTCCTGGTGTGGTGTTGTGGGTTAATGTTCTGGATTGCAAAGTTGCTTTAAACCCCAAGGTCAGTGGTTCAAACTCACCAGTTGTTCTTCTGAAACCCTGTACCGGGTCATTATGGATCAGAACCAAGTAGACGGCACTTAACAACAACAATGATTTTCTAGCAATACTTTTTGACTTGTTGCTGTTATGTGCCTTGGAGTCGGTTCTGACTCATAGTGACCCTGTACAGAGTTTCTGAAGCTGTAAATCTATACAGGAGCAGAAAGTCTCATCTTTCTACTGTGGAACAGCTGGTAGTTTCGAACTGCTGACTGTGAGATTTGTAACCACTATGCTACAAGAGCTCCTTGTTTATATACCTCTACCTCTTCCCAGTCAGTGGTTCAAGCTCAGCAGTCACTCCTTGGAAACCCTGTACAGGGTCGGTATGGGTTGGAACAGATTCGACGGCACTTAACAACAACAACAACCTCTTCCCAGAAGGGTCCTAGTGTGGCACTGTAGGTTCAACACTGGACTGCTAAAATGGCAAGGCCAGTGATTCAAGTCCACCAAGTGCACCTCAGAAACTGTATACAAGGTTGCCATGTGTCAGAATCAACTCCACAAAACTTAACAACAACCTCTTCTCTTCAGAATGCTGAGATCTTCAATTTACACCATGTCAAAATTTGACATCCTCAAGGGGCTCAAATCACGTTCCTTCTAACATGTCCTTTGAGTTTTGAGAACAAAAAGATGTCTAATGGGGTAAGACCAAGGTGGGTGGGCAAGGTACCTCAACAGAATTCTCATAAAGCATTTGCTACTTTCAAATAATGAGCAGTACACTGTTGTGATGGAAACAACAGCAACAACAACAACAAAAACCTCCATGCAATTTTCCTGACTTTTTCTCAACAATGTGGTTTCCAGTTCTTAAAGCTAATTCATAATAAGCCCCATGATTGTCCTGCATCTTTTAAGAAAATCTATCAAGATACCTCTTTGGAATACAGTCATTATAACTTTCTAAATTGGCCTCTCTGCCTTTAATTTAATTGATCCAGTAGATTCCTATAGAAGTCACTGTTTTGATTAGACATTTTGTTTTTGTCTTTTTTTTTTTTTTTTTTAATAAAGGCACCCTAATGAGTCCTGGTGTGGTGCTGTGGGCTAATGCATCAGACTGCAAAGTCGTTTGAACTGTCAAGGTTGGTGGTTCGAGCTCACCAGCTGCTCCTTGGAAACCCTATATAGGGTTGCTATGGGTCAGAATTGACTCAACGGCACTTAACAACAACAACAAATGAAACTAAGGAGTCCTGGTGTGGCACTGTGTGTTATTTTGCCAGACTGCAAAGTCATTCGAACTGCAGGGTTGGTGGTTCAAGCTCACCAGCGACTCCTTGGAAACCCTATATAGGGTTGCTATGGGTCAGAATTGACTCAACGGCACTTAACAACAACAACAAATGAAACTAAGGAGTCCTGGTGTGGCACTGTGTGTTATTTTGCCAGACTGCAAAGTCATTCGAACTGCAGGGTTGGTGGTTCAAGCTCACCAGCGACTCCTTGGAAACCCTATATAGGGTCACAATGGATCAGAAGCAGAGAATAACAGAAAGATGTTTACCTGTGCTTTATTGACTACACAGAGGCTTTTGATTGTGTAGATCATGACAAGCTATTGGAAACATTGCGAAGTATGAGTATTCTGGAACACTTAATTGTGCTCATGAGGAATCTGTACATGGACCGAGAGGCAGTTGTTCGAACAGAACATGGGGACAATGAATGTTTTAAAATTAAGAAACATGTGCAACAGGGCTGTATTCTTTCACCATAATTATTCAATTAGTATGCTGGGCAAATAATCCAAGAAGCTGGGTTATATGAAAAAAAACGTGGCATTAGGATTGGAGGAAGACTCATTAACAACCTGTGATATGCAAATGATACAACCTTGCTTGCTGAAAGTGAAGAGGACTTAAAGTATTTATTTACTGATGAAGATCAAAGACCACAGCCTTCATTATGGATTGCATCTCAATGTCAAGAAAACAAAACTCCTCACCCCTGGACCAATAAACAACATTTTTATCAACAGAGAAAAGATTGAAGTTGTCAAGGACTTCTTGGATCAACTATCAACACTCACGGAAGCAGTAGTCAAGAAATCAAGCGATGTATTGCATTAGGCAAATCTCCTGCACAAGACCTTTTTAAAGTGTTGAAGAGCAAAGATGTCAGCTTGAGGACTAAGGTGCGCTTGACCCAAGCCATGGTATTTTCAGTAACCACATATGCATGCGAGAGTTGGACAGTGAATAATGAAGACTGTAGAGTAATTGATGCTTTTGAGTTATGGTGTTGGAGAATATTGAAAGTGCCATGGGCTACCAAAAGAACCAATAGATTTGTGTTGGAAGAAGAGCAGTTGGAAGAAGCACCTTGTAGGCCAAGATGGTCAAACTTCATCTCTCATACTTTGGACATAGTGTCAGGAGGGACCAGTCACTGGAGAATGATATCATGTTTGGTAAGGTGGAGGGTCAGAGAAAAAGAGGAAGACCCCGAGTGAGATGGATTGGCAAAGTGGCAACATCAATGTGAGGCAAGCATGGCAACAATTGTGAGGTTGGCCCAGGATCAGGCAGTGTTGTACATAGGGTCGTTATGAGTTGGTACCTAATAAAAACAACATCAAATGGGTCAGAAATGACTCAACAGCACTTAACAACAACAACAATTAAACTAAAACAAATGTATTACTGAGAAGTTGTTGCAACCACCTACTGATTGCAGGCACATGTGTAAACTTGTTTGGAATAAACTTGTGCATGTATGAACTGGAACCTTAGTAGCAATATGTTTTAAATTACTCTAATTTAACCTTATCATAGGAATTTTTGAATAAGTGTCGTATTATTGGACCAAATGACTGTCTTTCCTTTCTTGATTCTTGTTTCCTTAGACTCACAATACTTTCCAGAGAAAAGGCAAGGTCTACTTACCCATTGTAAAGATTCAAAAAATTGACCCTCAGTAAACAAAGGGATCTCGCAATAGTTCAGAAAACAGCAGTGCTACAATTCGACTAGAATACCAGGGGACTGAAATCCACATCCATGAGATATCAAAAAGGACGTTGAAGCATTATTATCAATTAAACATCCTATGGAATTTAAAGTCAGCAAACTAAGCCAAAAGCACTTGCTGTCTTTGATTATTTTATTGATATATAATAATTTTTCAATTTGAGAAATCTAATGGAGAAATAATTTCATCCCATTTGTATTATTTCTATAAATAGTAACTTTTGGCCATTGTCTGAGTGTATAACTACGTAGGGAGCCATTTAAAATGTACTATTCTTTCAAAATTTTCCCTGATAGCTATGTATCACTTCAGTATGTAGCAGCACCTTATGACACATGTCAACCCTATATGACAAGCAGCATGAAAAATAGATTTGAAATCTGGAAGAAATAAATGCATGAATCAATGACTTCTGGTGGCTGCAGTGAACTGTATAGTCCTCCACGCTTGACAATTTCATGTTTTATGCAGAGGGGGAAAAAACAACGGGAGTCTATACTCAAATCCATTTTCAATCAATGAAACAAAAGAAATATAAGCATGTGAGAAATAGGAACACCTATTATTTTTCAGGTACTTTGGAAGTTGTGTATACCATTATTCCAAAATGGGAATACAATTTTTGTTAGGTATCTCACAGATTTATGTAGCTCATAAATGTATCTGTTACTGGCAAATGCACTGTAAAAAAAAAGTCTAAGAGAAGGAGAATTATATAGACCAGGCTGGCCCTTGGTAAAACTGAAAATAAGGGAGCTTTATATATTACTTCCTTCTAACCTAGGCCTTTAATTAGCATCTTGGTGTGGTGCTATAGGATAAGCACTGGACTCCTAACCATAAGGTTGGCATTTCAAACCCACTAGCTACTCCTTGGAAACCCTATTCAGGGTTGCTATGAGTTGGAACCAACTCCACAACATTGAATAACAAGATAATAAGCCCTTAATTTTTCTTCAAGCTATGATGTAAATCTTGACTTCTATTCGACTGTTGAAGCACCATGGACTCTTCCTGAAGTATTGTTAGGAACACAGGATACACATCCCTCAAAAGTGACTGATTCCACATACTCAAACCCGAGTGCAATAGAGTTTATTCTGACTCAGAATGACTCTATAGGACTGAGTAGATCTACTCAACAGGATTTCTGAGACTGCAATTTTTAAGGAATTAGATTGCCACATGTTTCTCCCACAGAGCACCTTATAAGTTTAGAGCACTAACCTTTTGGTTAGCAGTCCAATGCTGAACCCACTGTGCCACCAGGGCTCCTTGATTTAATATAAAACTATTGCCGTTGAGTTCATTCCAGCTAATTGCAACCCTATGTGGGGCATTTCCAAAACTGTAAACATCTTTCTACCATGGAGTAATTGGTAGAACTGCTGGCATTGTATTTAATGGTCAGTGCTTAAGTTATAGTGCCACCAGAGTTGCTTGTACTACTCCTAGTATTGTGGATTTTTAATCACTCAAGATTTTAGAAGAAAAAAAAGTGTGATAATATGGGGACATATTAATCATCAAACATAGAAAACAGACACCTACTATCCACAGCTAATGTTACCTGTGGGAAGAAATGATGAAGGTCAATTTCATCAGCCAATACAAGGCCAGAGGCCAATTGTGAAAAAGACCAATCACTGCTCATATGCAAGTTTAGGCTTGAGCTGAAGAAAATTAAAACTAGCTCATGAGAGTCAAAATATAACCTCATGTATATTCTATGTGAATTCAGAGACCATATCAAGAATAAATTTGGTGCATTTGATACTAATAACCAGAGGAGTTGTGGGATGACATCACATATATATGAAGAAAGCAAAAGGTCATTAAAAAGACAGGAAAGAAAGAAAAGATCAAAATGGACATTAGAAGAGACTCTAAAACTTGCTCTTGAATGTAGAGAAACTAAGCAACTAGAAGAAATTATGAAGTGAAAAAACTGAATAGGAAATTTCAAAGGGTAGCTCTAGAAGAAAAAAATGAAGTATGACCATGAAGTATGCACAAAGACCTGGAGTGAGAACATCAGAAGGTAAGAATATATTCAGTATTTCTCAAACTGAAAGAAATGAAGAAAAAATTCAAGACTTGCATTGCAATATTGAAAGATTCTATGGGCAAAGTATTGAATGACGTAGGAATCAACAAAGAAAATCAAAGGAATACACAAAGTCATTGATCAAGAACTGATGGTGTGGTGTAATGAATTATTTAATGTGTCTCTCCTAGTCTTAGTCAAAGGAACACTGGTAGCATAGTGGGTTATGCATTAGGCTGCTCACTGCAAGGTCAGCAGTTTGAATTCACCAGCTACTCCATGAGAGAAAGAAGGAGATTTCTGCTCCCATAAAAGTGTATGGCCTTAGAAACTATGTACAGGGAAGCTATGAATTGGAACCAACTTGATGGTAAACAACTACCAACACCAACCTCAGTCTTTGTAACCTCCACCACATGAGTCTTCTCCTAATAGGTTTGGGTAAGTGATGATGGGAGAAGATACTGATAGGATGACAGATTTCAGTTGTGAATGATTGCTAACAGAGTTATTTGTGATTGCAAAACTTGGTATAAAATGAACCCTACCAGAAGCCAAAGGGGGAATCTCTACCATCAACAATAAAGAGCCAGTAGTGAAACTTGTCCTTTGGACTCTTAAATCCTTGCACATTGAACCGTCTCTATTTTAGGAACAGAAAGCTGTGGTACTAAAGGAGTAGCAGATGAATGACAGAAGAGGAGAAGCAGAATCAAGAGCCAAAGCACGGGGCAGAGCAGTGCACTTCCCCACTCATGAAGCAAGTATAGTTGAATGACTCTGGGCAGGAAGCCTGCTTACAGAGTGGGGTGTCTCCAGGCACTTAATTGGGGGAGCTAGAGCCCATTAACCTTAAGATTGAGGCTTATGGTAGAATGTGTTCCCTGTGGGTATTTATCAGCAGACCTAAAAGAGTTTTGTAACATTGCTATAGCAGAACAAAGGCCAAGTCAAGGGGCTAAGGGACAGAGAGGCCTGCCTATGAGCACAGTAGAAGAAAGACTTCCTTGACTTGAACTGTGTCTTGAGTATTTTCTGATTCGACATTGTAAATTGTTAAACTTCTTTTTCAAGCCCCATAACTGGGAGTATGGTGTTTGAGCTCTGTGTGACCATTGCAATGAATAATTGAACCTAGTTGAGGAGCAGAGAATGCTGTTGGAAGATGGTAGATGTTATTTTTTTGCAGATGGTACTGCAAGAAGATGTCAAAGCTGCACTGAAGGCATGGGTGAAAAAGAAAGACCCAAGAATTGATGGAATACCAATCGAAATGTGTCACTGAGCTGCTGCAGTACTGAAGGTGCTCACTTGTCTATGTCGAGAAATTTGGAAGACAGCTACCTGGCCAGTTAATTGGAAGAGATTCATATTTGTACAAATGCAAAAGAAAGTTGGCCAAACAGAATGTGGAAATAATTGAACAATATCATTAATATCACATGCAGGTTATATTTTGCTGAAGATAATTCAACAATGATTGGAGTAGTATATTGTCTGAACTTCTAGGAACATTCATAAGAAGGCATAGAATGTGAGATATCATTGCTAACAGCAGATGGATCTTGGCTAAAAGCACAGAATACCAGGAAAATGTTTACTTGTGTTTTATTGACAATGCAAAGGCATTTGACAGCATGGGTCATACAATTTATGGATAACATTGCAAAAAATGGGTTTTCAAGAACACTTAATTGTGTTCATAAGGAAC
>NW_006408561.1:6183707-6194690 GCF_000296735.1 Chrysochloris asiatica
GACATAACTTTGCTTGATGGAAGTGAAAAGGAGTTGAAAGATTTCTTCTTTCTACTGATGAAGATGAAAGATTTCAGTCTTCAGTATGAATTTCAGCACAATGTAAAGAAAAAAACAAAATCCTCACAACTGGACCACTTAATGGCACCATGGTAAATGGAGAAAGAATTGAAATGTTCAAATATATTTCATTTTGCTTGAATCCACAATCAATGCTCAGGGAAGCAGCAGTCAAGAAATCAAAGGATGTAATGCATTAGGCAAATCTGCTGCAAAAGACTACTTTAAAGTGTTAGAGCAAAGATGTCCTTTTGAAAACTAAGGTGCACCTGAATCAAGACATATTTTCAAACACTTCATATGTATGTGAAATTTTGGACAATGAATAAAGAAGACCATATAAAAATTGATGCATTTTAGATATGGTTCTGGAGAAGAATATTGAAAGAACTATGAACTACTGGAAGAACAAACAAAACTGTCTTGGAAGAAGTACAACAAGAATGCACCTTAGAAATGAATATGGAAGGACTTTGTCTCTCATACTTTGGACATGTTGTAAGGAAGGACTAGTCCTTGAAGAAGGATATCATGCTTAGTAAAATTAATGGTCTGCACAAAAGAGGAAGACCTGCCATCAAGGCAAGAAAAGTCAGCACATCAGGGTAAACTCCTTTCTAAGAATGAAACTCAAAGGGGACACACAAGGTTGTATGCTCGCTGGTGACCATCCTGGTCAACTTGTGAGTTGTTGTTGTTAAATGCTGTAGAGTCGATTCTTATTCATAGCAACCTTGTAGTATAGAGTTTCCAAAGAGTAGCTGGTGAGTTTGAACTGCCGGCCTTGCAGTTCAAACGACTTGGCAGTCTGGCACATTAACCCACAGCACTACACTAGAACTTGTGAGTAGAAGAGGGGAAATGCAATAAAAGAGATATGGGCTGAGATTGGCCATATTTCACAGATGCCCAATGACCTTGAAATGATAGAGAAAAGATGATGGGTTGGCTGGTTTGAAGTTCAGGGACACATGTGAAGTGCTGAGCTCAATGACACTGACCTAGCCACTGGGCTAGAATTAAGAGAGAAGCAGCCAGCTGTCTGAAGAGGGGGAAGGTGTGCAAAAATTCCCAAGCTTGCAGACAGTACTCATTTGACCTAGTTTGGATGGCATGCCAACCAGAATTCGACCAGATGAAGATAAGGAAGTATAATACAGGGAGCAAGAGTAAATTGCTACAACCTGATCACCTGAACCTTTGCTTATGGATGAAGCTGCCCAAAATTCCAACCAAATAGGGAAGGATTCTTCATATCAAGGACCAATCATGTCTCCTTAGTATACTGGGTTGACAGGGACAGGTAACTTAGACATCAGCTATCAAAATCAGGGGCTATAAAGACAAGAAGTGGCTGGCTTACAAGCTTTCATGAGGGTGCTTAGTGTCAGAATGAGGGGAATAAGACAGACACCCTACTGAAGAGTTTTCCTCTTGTCCAGATGGGTCTACTTATGAGAGGGATAGGATTTTATGATTCAATTGTGACTAATTGCTACAAGGTGTAATGGTGACTATCACAACTATAAACGTAGAAAAAGTATAACTAAATGGGGGAAGCAGTTAATCTGTCATTTCAGGAACAGAGGACTTTAGGACCATCAAGAAGGAAGAATGTCAGAGAAGTTAGGGATACTAACCAGAAAAGAGGCAGCAACAGAGATGGTTGCAGAGGCAATAACAGAGACACAGCAGTAGGGGACTATAGGCCTATGGACTAAGAAAGGCAGTGTTCCTGTGGGCAGGAGGTTGGCTTGAAAATGAGATATTTGGACATTTAAACAAATATATGTTTTCAGTGTGGTATGTGTACATAAAAATAAATAAATAAATAAAGGTAATGGAGGTAAATATTGTTGTTTGAGGGTGCATGGAGAAGATGTAATCTTTACAGTGATTTACTGAATGTAAAATTGATGATCTGCCACATAAGCCTTCACTCACTCAATATACAATTAAACTTTTTTTTTTTACGAGGAAGATTCTCAATGAGATTGACATTGACAACCATGGGTTCAAACATAGCAATTGTGAAGATGGTGCAGGACTGCAGTTACTGTGACTCAAATAACTCAATGGCACCTAACAACAACTGTAACAAATAGCCATTCATAAACTTCTGGGTGGTGCAAATGGCTTGCATGCAACTACAATCCTGAAATCATTGGACAATATCTTTGATATCCCATGTGAGTAAAGTTTTACTAAAAGTGATACAGAAATGACTGCAAGCATCCTTTGACAAAGAAGTTCCAGAGGTTCAAGCTGGATTCAGAGGAGGACATGGAACGAGGGATATCATTGCTGATGTCAGATGATTCTTGGCTGAAAGCAGAGAATACCAGAAAGATGTTGCCCTGTGCTTTATTGACTATGCAAAGGTTTTTGATTGTATGGATGATGACAAACTATGGACAATACTATGAAGTATGAGTTTTTCAGATCACTTAATTGTGTCCATGAGGAACCTTACATGGACCAAGAGGGAGTTGTTTGAACAGAACATGGGAACACTGAGTAGTTTAAAATTAGGAAAGGTGTTCGAGAGTGTTATATTCTTTCACCACACTTATTCAAGCTGTGTGCTGAGCAAATAATCTGAGAAGCTGGGTTATATGAAGAAAAATGGCATCAGGACTGGAGGAAGACTCATTAATAACCTTTGATATGCATATGATACAATCTTGCTTGCTGAAAGTGAGGAAGACATAAAATACTTACTGAGGAAGACCGAAAAAGTACAGCCTTCGGTATGGATTGCAGCTCAATGTAAAGAAAACAAAAATCCTTGCCACTAGAACAATAAACAACATTCTTATCAATGTAAAAAAGATTGAAGTTGTCAAAGACTTCAGTTTTCTTGGATCAATCATCAAAAATCATGGAAGCAGCAGCCAAGCAATCAAATGACATATTACATTATGCAAATCTGCTGCACAAGGTCTTTAAAGTATTGAAGAGCAGAGATATCAGCTTGAAGACTAAGGTGCGCTTGACCCAAGCCATGGCATTTTCAATAACCTCATATGCATGCAAAAGTTAGGCAGTGAATAAGGAAGACCATAGAAGAATTGATGCATTTGAGTTATGGTGTTGGAGGAGAATATTGAAAGTGCCATGGGCTGCCAAAAGAACCAACAGATCTGTGTTGGAAGAAGTGCAGCCAGAGTGTTCTTTGGAGGTCAGGATGGCCAGACTTTGTTTCTCATACTTCAGACGTATTGTCATGAGAGCCCACCAGTCACTGGAGAAGGATACTGTATTTGGTATAGTGGAGGGTCAGAGAAAAAAAGGAAGACCCCCAGAAAGATGGATTGGCAAAGTGGCAGCAGCAATGGGCTCAAGCATGGCAGCAATAGTGAGGTTGGCCCAGGACTGGGAAGTATTTTGTTCTGTTGTGCATAGGGTCGCTATGAGTTGGTACTGACTCGATGGTACCTAATAACAACAACAAAACTGAATGTTAGTGGTTCAAATCCACCTTATGTTGCTGCAGAAGAAAGGCCTGGTGATCTGCTTTCATAACGATGCAGCCAATAAAACCCAACAGAACAGTTCTACTCTGTAACACAAGAGGTTTTCATGAGTAGGCACAGATTTGTTAGAAATTATTATTTTTCTTTAATTGTCATTCAAATTATTCAGTATGGGCCAATGGTGCACAGGTTCCAACTGTCTTTCATCATGGTACCTAGAAAATTGTACATCTTCATTCAATGCTAATTACTGAATGAATGAATGAGTATCTCAGGGTTCGCAGGTACAACTGATACCTTTACCTGACCACACATTTCAGTATAGACATTCTGTAGAAAACCATTAGCCATTCCAAGGCCAAGTTTGTGGGGAAAAATTACATGGAAGTCAATTTTAAAAAGTAAATACTTAAAGTTACCTACAGGATTTTGAAGAGACTAATCATATATTAAGATATATATTAAAATGAGAATGCATTTCAGATTTATGCAAAGATTCAGTGCTTATCATAAGCTGCTAAGGTAATTATCTTTATTTTTTTGTTGTTGTTAAATTGACCTCATTTTTGTTTCTGTAGCAGCATTCTAGGCAATCATCATTGCAACTCTTTCTCCACATTGGTTTTCTGAAAATTGAGAGAAATGGATTATTATTATGATATGGCACTGTTGGATAAGCCCTGGACAGGACTGGACTGCTAACCATGAGTTCAGAGGTTTAAACTCATTAGATGGTCCTTGGAAACCCTATACAATGTCGCTATAAGTAGAAACTGACTCGTTGGCACTTTATAACTATATATATATGTAGAGAGAGAGTCCTGGTGTGTGTGTGTATATATATATATACTGTTATCGAATTGATTCCGACCCACAGGGACCTTCTATATATTTTCGGAGGAGCAGCTTAACTGCCGACTTTGGGGTTCAAACCAATCTTGTGGTCCACTGTTTATCCTACAGCGCCACACCAGGATTCATATATATACTTGTCATCATTAAGTGCCATGGAATTGGTTCCAACTCACAGTGACACTGTATACAGTTCCTGAGGAATGACTGATAAGCTTCAATCACCTACCTTGGGATTCAAAGTGATTTTGCAGTCCAGCGCATTTACCCACAGTGCCACACCAGGACTCCATATACATATACATGTTTGTTGTCATTATTAAGTACCATCAAGTAGGTTCTGATGCATACTGACACTGTTTAGGGTTTTTGAGGAGTGGTAGGTTGGTTTGAACTACTGACCTTGCAGTTCAAATCAATCTTGTGGTCCAATGCTTATCCTACAGCATAATACCATATATACATATATGTCCCTGATAGTATAATAGTATATATATGTTGTTGTTTTTTAACATGTGGGATAGTACCTGCAGAGTCCTTGTGTCCTTTGTGTCCTTTACTGGTCTGGTTATATTTCTGAATCATATTTCCTTAAGTAGATTATTTCTTTTATGACCTCTCCTTCATTTCATATTCAGGAATAATCAAAAGTAATACCTAAAGAGTAATGAAAACAGTCCATTGAATGCATGGAAGAGATCATGGGAAAGGTAAAAAGGAGACTGGGTACTTTTATTTCTTTCAAATTCAATTTAGGTAGATTTGGTGGATGGTGGAAACAACTGGGGCTCTAGTATGGTTATTGGTGAAGTGCTAGTAAGAAATGTATAGGAGAACAGCTTTGCTAATGAGGAAACTAGAGTCAAATAATTAGTGATAATACATTCTTCCACTTGGAATGTCACATTTACAAAAGTAAGAAAGGCTATTCCTTTACTTCTGCCTAGAAATTATGAATACTCTACCACACTATTATTTTGAGAGGAAATATGACATTTACTTGATGTCTTACCAATTCACTTTTTTACATAATCAAATTATTATAAATTATAATGAACCTCCAGATCCTATTCAAAGTAGTAATGAGGGCAAAAATATGCATAATATCCAATTTGGGAGAGTTGGATACTTAGGTTAAGACTTTTAGACATAATTTAAACTCTTTCTGTCACATACCGACTGCAGTGATTGATGATATATTACCACCATTGACAAAGAAGTTTGAAAAGATATAAATCACTTTCAACAGAGCAGGTTCAGACTCAGATCATCTACAAATAAACTTGCATTTCTACTTCTTAATTTTATACATTAAAAATTCAATTCCAGGAATATAAATTATTTGTACCAACATTGCATTTCAACTTGCATTCTGTTAGGAGAGACATGATAAATGCTTTATTGTGTCATTTTATTGATGGTCTGATATCCTTAAACTATAATTTTCCAAATGTCTTAAAAACATAGCCATCTAAAAATCAATTTGTTCTGCTTCCAAAAAGTCTTTCATTCAAAGAAAACAAACAACAACCTTATGAAGCTGGTGGCTTATAATGATCTAACTTTGTTCCAGTCATCGATGGTATATTAGGATGAATATATTCTTTGACAATTTTCATATTACTCTCATATGCAACCCATCTTCACATTAATGTTAAAGGAATGGGCGACATTCATTATTTTGACTTCCCCCAGTATGATCTTGCCAATGTGACTAAGAGAACAGACTTATCTAAAAAGACACAAATGAAACAAATGCAATTCTGTGTTGTGATTTCCAACATGAACAAAGAGAGATACAAAAGTCTGGCCTATGAACATTCCCCAAGAAGCTGAGAAAAGTCCACAGAGAGTGCAGCTGTATTGCATTGTTCTTTATGTGCTTGCTGCCCGGTATAACTCCTACAATATAAACTTGTTTGTTAAGTAAATGAATGAGTGAAAATCACTTAGAATCAACATGGCATTAGCAATTCAGAGAATCCTTTCTTTTCTCAGTTTGGCTTCTGATCCCTACCACTGGCATCAAGTTGATTCCAACTCATAGTGACCCTATCAGATAGAATAGAACTGTTCCATAGGGTTCCTGAGACTGTAAATGTTTACAGAAATGAGCAGTCTTATCTTTCTCCTGGGGAACTGCTGGTGGGCTTGAGCTATTAACAATGACTAACCCAGAGCACCAAGGAGCTCTGGTAGCGTAGTGGTTACGAATTGGGCTGCAAACCTTAAGGTCAGTGGTTCAAAACTACCAGCCACTCTGCGGGAGAAAGATGAGGCTTTCTACTTCCGTAAAGATTTACACATTCGGAAACCCTGTACAGGGTCGCCATGGGTCAGAACCGACTCGATGGCACTTAACAACAACAACAACCCAGAGCACCAGCAGAGCTCTTTTATTAAATCTAAAGAATTATACTTATCTTTAAGGAAATTAGACTTTTTTATATTCTCAAGAAGATGGTACTGTTATCACTTCAGTTTTGCATAAAAGGAAACAGCGTAAAATCAATTAAGCAGTAGCTAATAAGGCAATCTGGGTGGTACAAACAGTTAACATATTTGATCGTTAACCCAGAGGAGGTTGTGCGCCACATCAAATTCAAATTCACTCAGAGGTGCCTCAGAAGAAAGCCTAGCCATCTACTTTTGAAAAAATAAAAATAAAAACAGCCATTAGAGCACAACTATAAAATTCTACTGCAACACAAATGGGTTGTCATGAGTCAGAACTGTTGTTGTTATTTTCTTTATGACAAGAGGTCATATCAGAAGGAGGCTGGACTTAATGGAGGCTAGGATAGAGGTACAGTGAGGTTCTCTGTCACCAATACCACAGAATACCAGGCAAAGCAGATTCAAGGCAGAGCTTCAAGTCTTGGAACCACATAGGTAGGAATATTTTGAAAGTTTGAAGGCTTATAACTAGTGGAACTTGTAGAGGAAGTAAGAAATCCCGACTTTTGAATCTTCCAAGCTTGGTGGACCAGAACTGACAACTTGGGTGAGACCAAATGGCAAGACCAAGTGGGAGAGCAAACAAACACTGGAAAAACACTGTGGGAAGCTCAGAACAAAGGTGGACAATACACTTTGTTGGTTTTGCTTTGTTCTCATTTTCTTTTTTTGGTATCTGTTCATTGGCCCCCCACTGTTTGTACACCCCCATTCTGGTGACTAGAGGGGGTGCCTGAGTGAGTGGACACCCCACACCCTGACCACTGGTGGGTTCTTCTGCCACGCATGTGCACAGATACTCTCAGTCCAAGAGCTGGCCTTGAACTGTTTTTATTTTATTTTTTTGTTTTAATATGGAAAAAGCCAGAACAAGGGGTTTGGAGAGGGAAAGAGAGTTTTAAAACAAAACAGGCCAAAAATCAAATTGAATCTTGAGGTGTAGCATAATAACCAAGAGTGCTATCTTGAAATCTATCAGACAGCTTTGAAGGCAAGAAGGTGAAAGAGGACATTAAAGTCATACTCATATTAGGCTATAGATTTTTTTTTTTTTCCTTCTCTCCCTCGTCTCCTTTTTCTGGGACTATAGATTACCGTAGCTAGTCTAGTTTATTGTTGTTGTTGTTGTTATTTTTGTTTTGGTGGGTTTCCCCCCCTTTTTGTTTTGCTGTTGCTGTTTTGCTGTTTGATGCTCCCCTTTCTGCCTTTGGGGGACTCTTTCTCTCCCTATATTACCCAAGAAGAGACAGCAACTGCTGCCATATAGTCAAGCTACAATCACACTCTACAAAACACCAAAATTCAGGAAAGAACCAATACCAACTCCTATACACCAGGGAGGCAGACAACAGCTGTACTCTGAGTTAAGCAATAAGAAGAGTGAAAAGGAAAGCCCACTCACATCTGAAATCCTGATCACATCTACCTGGAAGCAATCAGAAAGCATAAAAAATACCAAAACACATAATTAAGTATTAAGGCAACAGATAAACACTAAATATGTCCAAGAAGCAAAAGCAGATGACCATATCAGCAGATGTCCAGAAACAAGATAAAATATCTGAGACAAATGACATAAAGGTAGACCTGGACTACATTCTGGAAAGAGGGCAGGTCTTGGAAATGCCTGAGAAGGAATTCAGAAAAACGATTATAAAATGTCTCAAAACACTTTACAATGGAGTTGAGAAAAATTAGGAAGAAGTCAGGAAAGTGCTACAGGAACTATCAAATAAGATAGATACAGCAATGGAAATAATTCATAACCTACAGAAAGAGGTCCAAATGATCAATAATAGAATATCAGAAATAGACAATACACTGAAAGGGCAAAGGATTAGAATAGAAGAGATAGAAGGCATAACCAGTGAGCTGGAAGACAAATCTCTCAATATTACTAAGATAGAAGAGCAAACAAACAAACAAAAAGAATAAAAAACATCTGAAGAAGGTCTTCATGTTGGACAACACGAAGAGGACGAACTTAAGTATTATCAGCATTCCAGAACAAGAAGAATCACACAAGTCCACAGAGGAAATAGTTGAAGAACTGCTAGAAGAAAATTTCCTTAACATCCTGAAAAGTGAAAAGATAACCATTCAAGAAGCTCAACGAAACTAAGTGAGGATAGACCCCAAAAGAAAATCACTGAGAGGTATCATAATCAAGTTCTACAAAATCAAAGATAAGGAGACATTCCTGAAAGCAGCTAGAGAAAACAGAACTGTTACATACAAAGGGAAGCAAGTCAAATTAAGCTTAGATCTCTCAGCAGAAATCATGCAAGCAAGAAAGCAATGGGGAAACATATATAAAACCCTGAAAGAAAAAAAAAACTGCCAACCAAGAATCCTTTATCCAGCAAAGCTATAAATCAAATATGATGGTATAATCAAAACATTACAGGATAAACAGAAGCTAAGGGATTTCTCCAAAACCAACCCTATGCTACAAAGCATCCGAAAGGGAGTTCTGTGGACTGAGAACCAACAAGAACAAACAACAACAAGAGATCGATATACATGGCAGCACCTCCCAAAACTAAATCGACAGAAGGAAGAGTCAAGAACAGAACAAAATTATAAGAAGAAACTCAGAGAATCTGGGGTCAATCTATTATCAAAACAGTTACAATGTAAAAAAAAGTAAACACGTAAGAACAGAGATAAAGATGGTGAAAAGGTCAGGTAGATTACAGGATAAAATAGACTGCACTATATGGCAGGAAAAGTTAATGGACTATAAGGTAACCTCAAAGAAAATAAGTACTTCACAACATACCAAGGTAATGAAAATCAAAGAAGAACATGGAAATATTAAAACTATGAGGAAACCTACAAGAAATAAAACAAAAATCATGAATTCAGCAAAGGCAACCACACAGAACAAAGAAAGCAGCAACAGCACAAAAAAACAAACAATGACAGCAATTAATCTACACCTATTAAGGAGTTCTGGTAGCGTAGAGGTTGCAAATTGGGCTGCGAACCGCAAGGTCAGCAGTTGGAAACTACCAGCGGTTCTACGGGAGAAAGATGAGACTTTCTAATCCCGTAAAGATTTATAGCCTCAGAAACCCTGTCCAGGGATGCTATGGGTCGGAACCGACTCGACCGACAGCACTTAACAACATTGATAATTACATTGAATGTAAATGGATTAAATGCACCAGTTAAGAGACAGAGGGTGGCAGAATGGGCAAGAAAACAAGATCCTTCAATATGCTGTCTGCAAGAGACATATCTCATACACAGACACAAAAACAGATTAAAAGTCAAAGAGTGGAAAAAAATATACTAAGCTCATTGCAATAAAAAATGAACAGGAGTGGCAGTACTAATCTCTGGTAAAATAAACTTTAAGTCAAAATCCAGCATAATAGATGGATATTATCTCATGATTAAAGGCAAAATTGAACATGATGACATAACCACAATAAGTATCTATGCTCCCAATGAAAGCTCCAAAACATATAAAGCAAACTCTAATAGATTGAAGAAAGAAATAGACAAATCTACAATAATAGTAGGTGATTTTAATACACCGCTATAAAAAATGGATTGAACAACCAGAAAGAAACTTGACAAAGACACAGAAGAATAAACAACACAATCAGCCAAATGGACCTCGTAGATGTGTACAGAGTATTCAAACAACAACACCACAATACACATCCTTTTCAAGTGCACATGGAACATCCCCCAGAATAGAACTCACAAAGTTCCTAGAAACAAATGAGAACAAAAACACAACATACCAAAATCTTTGGGACACGACAAAAGCGGTGCTGACAAGAGAATTTATTGCAATAAATGCACATATCCAAAAAGAAGAAAGAACCAAAATTAACATATTAACATCTACAACAATTAGGAAAAGACCAACAGAAGGAACCTACAGCTACCAAAAGAAAAGAAATAATAAAGATTAGAACAGAAATAAATGAGATAGAAAACAGAAAAACTATAGAAAGAATCAACAGGACAAAGAGCTGGTTCTTTGAATGGATTACAAAAATTGACAGATCGTTCACAAACCTAACACAAGAAAAGAGGGAGAAGACACAAGTAACACGCATTAGAAACCACATGGGCGATGCCACAACAGAACCAAAAAACTCAAAAGAATAGTAACAGA
>NW_006408561.1:6194930-6232958 GCF_000296735.1 Chrysochloris asiatica
CCAGCCGCTCCGCAGGAGAAAGATGAGGCTTTCTACTCCCGTAAGGATTTACACCCTCGGAAACCCTGTACAGGGTCGCTATGGTTCGGAACCGACTCGACGGCACTTAACAACAACAATAACAACCAAACATTCAGGGAAGAGCTGTCACCAAGTCTACTCAAGGTATTCCAGAAGTTAAAGGAGGATGGAAAACTTCCTAATACATTTTATGAAGCAAGCATAATCTTCATACCGAAACCAGGGTAAGACATCATTAAGAAAGAAAATTATAGACCAATATCCCTCATGAACATAGATGCAAAAATTATCAACAAAATCCTAGCCAACAGAATCCAGCAACACATCAAAAAGATAATATATCATGATCAAGTGGGATTCATATCAGGGATGCAAGGATGGTTCAGCATTAGAAAAATGATCAATATAATCCACAATATAAATAAGAAAAAAAGAAAAGAACCACATGATCATATCGATTGATGCAGAAAAGGCATTTGAAAATATCCAACATCCATTCCTGATAAAACACTCAACAAAGTAGGAATTGAAGGCAAATTCCTCAACATAATTAAGAGCATATATATAAAATCAACAGCCTACATTACTCTCAATGGAAAGAAACTGAAAGCCTTCCCTCTGTGAACAGGAACCAGACAAGGATGCCTTTTGTCACCACTCATGTTCAATACTGTGCTGGAAGTCTTAGCAAGATGCATACAGAAAGACAGAGAAATTAAAGGCATCCACACTGGCAAAGAGGAAGCAAAACTCTCTCTATTTGCAGATGATATGATCCTATACATAGAAACCCCCAAAGATTCAATTAAAAAGCTACTAGACCTCACTGGAAAATTCAGCAAAGTGGCAAGGTATAAGATCAACATCCAAAAATTATTTGGATTACTCTGGAGACATCAAGAGAAGTTGTCAGGTCCCCTCAGGTCATACCCCCTTCCAAGACTAAGACTCAATAGTTATACATGCTCTGATTGGTGACCATGTTCATCACCAATAAGGGGAAGTGAGGGAAAAACAGCAATAAGGCTGCTAGCTAAGCCCTACAATGTTCAATAGATTCCTGTGAACCTGGGTGGAGACCTAGTTGGCCAGCAATGTGGCAGTAATAGGGGACTTTTGAGCCCAGAGTCTGTGACATAGCCACAGAGGACTAGAGTGGAGAGTGAAGCATCCAGTTGAAAAGAAGAGAGGGCATATGCATAAGAACACCCTCATTTGCTGATAATACCTACTTGACCTGGCTTCAATGACTGAATGATCAGAGCTCAACTAGAAGAAAGAAGAGGAAAAAAAGAGTAATCTAATACAATTTGATGAGTTAACCTACACCTATGGATGCAGTAGCTCAAAAGAGGGAATAACTCTTTACAGTGAGGATCATTCCCACCCCCTGCATACACAGAGTACACAGGGATGCACAACTTGGACATTGGCTACCCAAAGTGGGGAGCTACAAAGGCAAGAAGTGACTGGCTTACAAACTTTCAAGAGGGAACCTAGATCCAGAGCATGGTGGAAGGTAGAATCTCCACTGAGTAGTATCCAATCTGTCTGGGTGGGGCTGATGAAAGGAGATGCAGATAGGGTTCTTGTGATACAGTAGTGAATGATTGTTATCAGGACTAATTCTGAGAGTTGGAAATGTAAAGGTAGACATTTTGTAGCAAAGGAGGGGAGTGATTGACTTTGCAGTCTAAGAGTGAAGGTCCCTGGGACCATCAAAGGAGAAGAGTGGAGAGCGGAATGTTACCCACAGAAGCAGTGATGCCAGAGATGGAGGCAGAGAAGATGACGTGGAGAGATGGAGCAGCTGAAGACTCTAGATCCAGAGAGGGAGAGGGGCTGTGTGCTGACGACTGGGAGGCAGGCTTGCAGGGTATACCCTTTTGTTGGTTGATGATGCATGGAGGGGATTGTAACCATGGCAATGAAACAATATACAATAGGATGATTGCACAGCTAATGTTTTCCCATGTAAACTATCACATAATCCACATTAAAACATTAAAAAAAAAAAAAAAGAGATCCTACCAGCACAGCTGAGATTTCCTCACCATTGCTCTACTAACTATAATAGATTCCTTTGTGTGTGTATTAGGCTGGGCAATTGGGCAGAGGTAGAATCCAGAGGAATAACATTTTAAGACATATTTATGAGATGAAAATCCTGGAAAAATAAATAAGTACCATAAGCTGAGTCAATATTCGTTATAAGCTTTTATTTTGTTTTGTAAATGAATGTTTGTTAATAAGTTTTTGGCATCCAAGTATTCTTTAGGAGTCCTGATGGTACAGTAATTGAATGCTAGGCCATTAACGAAAAGGTTGGTAGTTTGAACCAGCCAACCACTTCATGGAAGAAAAATTTAACATTCTGCTTCAATAAAGATTATAAACTTGGAAACCTTTTACTAACAAGCTGGATACTCCTTCAGAGGATAGATGGAAAATTAGAAATACTCTCACTGTGGCATTTTCCATGACTTTTCCCATGAGATTCCTTTGCAAATGAACTGGCCTTTTAAAAGAAATTGATCATGCTTTTCATGAAACTCATCTTAATACACTTGTTTTCCTTCGCACACAGGATGATAGACAAACATATCTGCCTGTGGTTGGAGAAAGTTTTTTTGAGATGAGTGCTTCAGGTCAGAAAGCTGTAAGAAGATATATTTTCCTGCCAGCTTGCTTGGTAGGGTCAAGACTTTTCTCGGCCCTATACAAACTTAGAAGGCAGTTAAGCTATGAACTGTTTGACACCGTTTGGTTGCCTGTAACCAGTGGGTTTGCAGTGTCAGAGAACACTTCATATGGCAGATGGTGTGTTAAGACTTCATGATGGCAATAACTTGAACCCCATCCCGTCCCCAGATTCCATTGCATTCACTTAAAAAATTTTTTTTCCTAATAAGGCAATGCACCTTGGAAAACAAGGAAAGATGCATGAGCAGATAAGAAGGCATTTAAATTCACCCATTTATTAAACATTTACCATAGCAAGTCCTAGGAGTCCTGGTGTGGCATTGTATTATAAACACTGTACTGCTAATCTCAAGGTCAGTGGTTTAAACCACAAGCACTCTTAGTAAACCATATGCAGGATTGCTATGAGTTGGAACTGACTCTATGACACTAAATAACAACAGCAAAACCATGGCAAGCCTTATACTACCTGAAACCTACTCTCATATTAGAAATATCTTTATTTTCTTGTTTGAGAATTTTCTACTTTTCTGATGCCAAAAAAAAAAAAATAAAGGCATCTTCTTATACAGTACTGTTGATGATAGAATACTTAGCCTCAAAAACCCCGTACATAATTGCTATGAGTCAGAACCAACTCAATGGCACGCACAAAGTACTGGTAAGAACTCAAGTGACCTTGGTGGAAATGGTCTGATTACGTAATTGATACTAAAGCTAGCCCCTGTGACAAATGACTTTCTAAATACACTTTGTCTGCTTTTCTAGACAAGTTGTTTAACATCTGTGACCCTTAGTTTATTTATCTATAAAATGGGATAATGTTGCCTATGACATAGATTTATCTCAAGGAAGAAATTAAAAGACATATACAATGTACTTAGGGTAGGAACTGACATAATTCCTTAATGCTTTTGTTGTTGTTAGTTACCATCAAATCAGTTTCACCTCACAGTGACCCTATGTGTTACAGAGTAAAACTATTACATACCCTGATGGCACAGTAGTTAAGCTCTCAACTGCTAACCAAAAGGTTGGCGATTCAAACCGTCCCAGTCACTGTGAGACATAAATAACCTGGCAATCTTCTCCCATAAAGATTATAAACTAGAAAATCCTAAAGGGCAGTTAGTTCAATATAACAATAATCTTAATGGCAGCAGACCAGCAGGTCTTTTCTTTAATGTGCCATTGGGAGGGGTTGAAATGCCAATCTGTAGGTTAACAGTTGAGGGTAGACTGTTGGCATCTCCTAGATGTTTGTTATTACACTGTTGATAGCAGGTTTTCATTAGAAGAATGAATTAGAACAGTGGAGAGGAACAGCAGTGCAGCCCATTTTGCATCTCATTTTACCGAAAAAGACATTTAGCATTTGTTGGAGAAAGGGGCTATGAGGAGAAAGAAATTTTCATATGCCTGGCATTAAGATATCACAGTGGACAACATAATTTATTTTATTTATTGCATTCATAACCTGGTGGCACTCTTGATTGACTTGCCTCAGGGCATGGCTGAAAAATAAAATACTTTTATTTAAAAATGAATAAGCTGAGTGGCGGTAGTAATTGGAAATTGTTACATTATCGGCTCTGAGATGGCATTTCAAATGCTTTTTGCACTATGCTTTGCATATTGCCAATTGGAATTTTGCAGAATCTGGATGAATAGGTCTTGTCTCAAGCTAGAGCCAATCAAGGGAACAATCTGACTCCCAGGGGTCTGTAGGCAGAAAACTCAATTATCTGCTGTGGCCTCAATTTTGAATAGTATCAGGAATCATTTAGGCATGCTTAAAGCAGGTGTTAGAAACAAGTAAGAAATTCAAGTGAGCTTTTCTTCATTCATTTCCAACACTTTATTGAATGGGTTAATAGGAAAGGATTGTTTTGCTGAGATAGTATAAATATTGCCATGTGAAACTATCTTTGTAAAATAATGCTGGCCATTATAATATCATTAAAGGAGGAATAAAAATTTGTTGTTGCTGTTAGGTGCTATAGAGTCAGTACCAACTCATAGTGACCCTATGATAGCACAACAGAACGAAACACTGTCCATCCATGCACCAACCTCACAATCATTGCTATCTTTAAGCCCATTGCTGTTGCCACTATGACAATCCATCCCCCTGGGGGTCTTCCTCTTTTACCACTTATCCTTCTCCAGGATCTGGTCCCTCCTGATAGTATGTCTGAGATATGAGAGACAAAGTCTGACCACCTGACTTCCAAGGAGCATTCTGGCTGTGTTTCTTCCAACACATATTGGTTTGTTCTTTGGGAAGTCCATGGTACTTTTAATACTCTCCTCCAACACCATAACTCAAATGCATCAGTTTTTCTACAGTCTTCCTTATTCACTGTCCAGCTTTCACATGCATATGAAGTTCCTGAAAATATCAGAGCTTGGGTCAGGCGTATCTTAGTCCTCAAACTGACATCTTGGCTCTTGAACATTTTAAAGAGGTCTTGTGCAGCAGATTTGCCTAACGTAATATGTCATTTGATAAAACTTTAGAAGCCCAAAATGTGAGCTTATGTAAACTGAGTCACATACTCCATTTCTCTTGAGAATTTTTATAATATATTTCACAAATAAACATACATTTTTTGAGTAAAAAGTAACTTTTAGCTTATTCAGTTACATTAAAGTTAGCTCTGTGTTTTTTCCTTAAATCATTTACCTTCAAAATTTCTCCATTTATTACTCTATCTCCTTCACCTATCTGATTTCTTTGCAATTATTTTTCCTTATCTAAGGATAGTTTCAAGTCAAAGTCAGAAGAGGACATGGTACAACGGATATCACTGCTGATGTCAGATGGATCTTGGCTGAAAACAGAGAATAATAGAAAAATGTTTACCTGTGCTTTATTGACTACACAAGGCTTTCAATTGTATGGATCATGACAAGCTATGCACAACATTGCTAAGTATTAGTGAGTACTCCTGAACACTTAATTGTGCTCATGAGGAATCTGTAAATGGACCCCAAGAGACAGTTGTTCGAACAGAACATGGGAACACTGAATGATTTAAAATTAAGAAAGGTGTGTGATAACGTTGTATTCTTTCACCATATTTATTCAGTCTGTATGCTGAGCAAATAATCTGAGAAGCTGGGTGGGTTACATGAAGAAAATGTGGCATCAGGTTTGGAGGAAGACTCATTAATAACCTGTGATATGCAGATGATACAACCTTGGTTGTTGAATGTGAAGAGGACTTAAAATACTTATTGATGAAGATCAAAGAGCACAGCCTTTGGTATGGATTACATCTCAATGTAAAGAAAGCAAAAATCCTTACCACTGGGCCAATAAACAACATTCTTATCAATGGAGAAAAGTTTGAAGTTGTCAAGGATTTCATTCTTCTTGGATCAACTATCAACACCCATGGAAGCAGCAGTCAAAAAATCAAACAATATGATGCATTAGGCAAATCTGTTGCACAAGAGCTTTTTAAAGTGCTGAAGAGCAAAGATGTCAGCTTGAGGACTAAAGTGCACCTGATCCAAGCTGTGGTATTTTCAATAACCTCATATATATGTGAAAGCTGGGCAGTGAATAAGAAAGACAGTAGAAGAATTGATGCTTTTGAGTTATGGTGTTGGAGGAGAATATTGAAAGTGCCATGGGCTGCCAAAAGAACCAACAGATCTGTGTTGGAAGAAGTGCAGCCAGAGTGCTCCTTGGAGGCCAAACTTCATCTCTCATACTTCAGACATATTGTCAGGAGGGACCAGTCACTGGAGCAGGATATCATGTTTGGTAAGGTGGAGGGTCAGAGAAAAAGAGGAAGACCCCGAGCGATATGGATTGGCCAAGTGGCAGCATCGATAGGCTCAAACATGGCAACAATTGTGAGGTTAGCTCAGGACTGGGCAGTGTTTTTTTCTGTTGTGCATAGAGTCACTATGGGTTGGTATTGACTCGATGGCACCTAACAACAACAACAACAATAAGGATAGTTTGTTGTTGTTGTTGTCAAGTGTCCTTGAATCTGTTCTGTCTCATAGCTGCCCTGTATAGGGTTTCAAGGAGTGACTGGTATGTTTGAACCACCAATCTTGAGGTTCAAACCTACCTTATTCTACACAGCTATACCAGGATTCCAAGGGTAGTTTAGAAAGATAAATTACAATTACAAACAAGTAAACTGTGTTTTAAAATTTTCCATTGGTTGACATAAGAATTGTAATGGAAACTTTGCTTCTGTCCTATTTCTCTTGGTTCTGTCTACTATGTTGTTATTGTTAACTGCTGTTGAAACAAGATAATCTCTTTCCAGATCCTCTTGTAGTTAAGGTGGACTTGCAATCTAAATCTGGTCAATGAGAAACAAATAGAATTCTTTTGGAACGTCTCTAGTAAAGATCCTTGTTTTCTGATGAGAATAGATAAGTCTCTGATAGTTGTTTGCTAGTACTGTCACTTCCAGATTCTTCTTTTCTTGAACACTAAGGTGATATACCTAATCTTCAGTAGCCCTCTTATTGCCATGAAACAACAAGAAGCATCATATAGGAAATGGGCAGAAGGGAAGCTTGACTCTTATATGACATCTTTTCATTGTTGAATCATTTCGAATAACAATCTCAAGACTTCTTTTAGAATAAATGATACTTATCGTATGGTTTAAGTACCTGGCAGTTGAGTTGCCTGAGACTTGCTGTCAAAGAATCTCTGACTAATGTAACTACTAAATTAATGAAATCCATTATTTGAGTTTAAGACAAATTTTTACACTTTTTTATTATGAGAGCTACAAGATAAGAAAACCAGAATAATACATTTGTGAGAGGCATGTTATCACATTGGACAAGATCATCTACTGTGTAAGTTTCAGCTTCGGTAAGGAACTAGAATTCAAATAAGTAAAAACATAAAGGATAAATGTAGATTTCATGAGAAGCTTATAAATAAAATTTAAATATGAGGAAAAGAAAGAGATGGGTGTATAATCTGATGACCTTCCTCTTAGAGAGCTTAGTTTTTCTGTCATTCCAAGTGTTGGTACATATTTGTTAACACCCATAATATAGATATCATTTTCATACTTACTACCATGTATGCAGCTCACAAGGTGAGTGTTCACAATGATAGAACACTGTACTTAGGGGTTAGAGATGTGAAGATGGCTATGCCTAACTCTAAAACTGACTTATACTAAACTGAGGTCATTCACTTTGTTACTTTTCCTGGTTTAGTTTGCCTCATCTATAAAGACAGGATGATAATTCTTACACAGAGTTTTTGTTAAGAGGGTTCTGGAAAGGATTATTAAAAGGACATTTTGAGTCCATTGGAGAAAAACAAAAAGTCTTTATAAAAGTAGAAAATTTTAGCTCTATTTCTAGGAATCAAATTTGCCTAGGTCCATATGTAGTTTTGCTGTTGGCACTCGGAAAATAGCATTTTGATAATGGAGTCAATTACAGGTCTGCTGTCTGCTCACTGTTTCCTCTATAGTGTAGAAAAGTAGAAGATACTATGCCCTGTTCCTAGGTTACATTGAGATACATGGTAAGAGAGAATTGCCATTTTAGGCTTCTCCACTGGTAGGTACAAAAGAGAATATGAGAAGAAGTTGACATGCATAAAAGGAAGAGACTGCTTTCTTATTTAATATGAATACATCCATCATCTTCAAAATTGTTAAGTACCTAATTGTAAAAAGTACTGTAACAGGTATTTTACTAGGATAACTGTGTAGTGCCACTGGGAGCTCATGGTTCAGGCCCTCATTAATTATTTCCTAAATTGGGAGTTTATCAATGTCCCATATTTCGTCTCTCCATTACTGTTTCACCTTCACATTGCTATTAGGTTCATCTGTTTAAGGTAAAAGTTAACATAATATTTCCTTGTTCAAATACTTTCAGTGTTTATCCACAGTCTGCACATGATAAGCACTCCAATGTAACCACAAGGTTGGTGATTCAAACCCACCAGCCACTCCTTGGAAACCACATACAGGCTTGTTATGAGGCAGAATTGACTCAATGGCATTTAACACCAACAACATACTTTTAGGACAGGAACTTCCCAAGTCTTCAAGATACTCCACAATATGATTGAAAACTACTATACATAAAGTTTGTTCTGCCTAAATGTTTCCCCTTTCTTTTATAGTCTTACCCAAATCCACCTAATTTCTTCCAATTTAAAAGAACCTAAGCATACATCAGGGTTCCTGGGTGATGCAAAAGATTATTTTGCTTATCTGTTGACTGATGCTTAAGTCCACTCAGAAGTACCTCGGAAGAAAGGCTTGACAATATGTGTCTGAAAAAACCTTACATTAAATATCCTATGGAGCATAGATCTACCCTAACATATATGGGTCACCATGATTCAGAGTCAACTCAACAGTAATTGATTAGTTTCAGTCGTACATCAAGGCTCATGTCAGATGCCATCTTATAAAAGCTGTTTCTGGTTCTCTTACTTTATGAAATTTTCCTAAGATTTTATTTTTCTCATATGACACTTGAGCCATTTCATCTTATAGTTCAGTCATTTGTGTATCATTTTATTTAATTTTTCTAGAAATAATATTTATTGAAGAAATAGGCTGTGTTCTAATGACATATGGCATATTCGTCATCATTGTTGTTTTTAGATGCCATCCAGTCAGTTCTGAATTATGATTACCCTATGTACAATAGAACAAAACACTGCCTGTTCCTACATCATCTTCACAATTATTGCCATGTTTGAGCCCATTGTTCCAGACACATTATCAATCCATCTCATTGATGGTATTCCTTTGTTTTATTGACCCTATGCTTTACCAAGCATGATGTTCCTTTCCAGGTACTGGTCCCTCCAGGTAACAAGTGCAAATTATGTGTGATGAAAACCTTACTATCCTCGATCCTAAGGAACATTCTGACTTTACTTCTAACAAGACAGATTTGTTCCTTCTTCTGGAAGACCTTGGGTTCAAAGGCATCAATTCTTATTTGGTCTTCCTTATACATTGCCCAATTTCATTTGCATATAAAGTGATAGATAATAAAAGGGTTTGAGTTAGGTGCACCTTGGTCTTCATGGTGATATCTTTTCTTTTTAATGCTTTTAAGATGTCTTCATATTTGCCCAAGTAAATATGTTGTTTGATTTCTTGGCTGCTAATTCCATGGGCACGAATTGTGGATCTAAGTAAAATGAAATCCTTTACAAATTTAATCTTTTCCCCATCTAGCATGATGTTGCCTGTTGATCCAGTTATGAACATATATATTTGTTGTTGTTGAGATGAAATCCATACTGAAAGGAGTAGTCTTTGATGTTTGAAGTGCTTCAAATCCACTTTACTTTCAGGAAGTAAGGTCTTATCATCTGTATATTGCATGTTGTTAATGACTGTGAAACATAAGATAAGCAGTTCAAACCGGCCAGTTGCTCCTCAGAAACCCTACACTGGGTCATTGTTGGGGTCCAGCCTTGACAGGGGAGTGGATTTCATGAAGAAGGGATGTCTGGGAGGCGAAAGAGAGGTTACACAAAGACACAGACACACAAGGTTGATGCAAGCTGACGGACAGAGAGTTCTGCTGCACACATTGCTTGCAGAACTAGCTAAACCCCAGTCTTTTATTATCATGAAAGAGGAATTTGACACAAAAGAGAAAAATGAAAAAAATGTGGTTGTTCTTTTGAGACAGAACACGATGATTCACAGATTTTATCTTAAAATAGTTTTCCAAGGGCATCATGCTTCTCGTAATAATCTAAAATCCTTATTTCCATATGAAAGGTCAAGCAAGCTATTACAGATTATATATTGACTAGGCCTATGTGACCTAGGGTAGCAACCTGTGGTTTCTTAAAGGTGTCTAACATATTCTCAACACTTAATCACAAATGGGTGAAGGTGAGAGACTTAGAAATTTCATAAAACGGCTAAGTTATGATTTCTGAAAAGACTCAAGTTGTTCTTGTATATTTTGCAAGCAGAAAATACAAGCTTTCATTTGTGAACGAGATTTCAGACACTTGGCATTATTTGTTTGGCTAACAATCCTTTTTTCCTTACTTCTGTGTCTCCAAGGAAGGTGAGAAACAGGTTTTAACCTTTCTAATGAAGGTGAGGTTTCACCTCCACCTTCCTTTTCCTTGTTCTGGGTTCCATATCCAAATGCTACAATGTTTACTATACCCTCAGGGGGAAGAAGAGTGTCTGGATTAAACTGATTATACCTGGGGGTGGCTTGAGGGGGCTGCCACTATTGTACTTTAATCAAATATTCCCAGAATTTACCATTCCATTCCAATTGCAAATTCTGGGCAGTTTTCCTCCAAAACCTTTTCTCATAATCTCAATACACTTGTTCCTGCTTTTCCTGAGTCATTTGAGGAAGCTTTACTACCTCAACTCTAGAAGGGGTTTCGGTCCCATTGTTGTTCATGGACATCAAAAGTTCATGCTTTAAGTTAGTATCAAACATAACTGAATAGTTAGATAACGAGCAGTTCTGACATTCCTCCCAGGTGGCTACCGCCTGTTCCTCAGATAGATCTGTTCCCAAGACCTCACACACTGCTAATACCTTTAAGGCAGTGACATTCAAAGTAGTGCCATTAAAAGAGACATTACGTACATTGATATCAAAAGAAACCATTTTCCCAGAAGCTACAATTACCGGAGTTAAGAGCATAAAGGGCAAGTACAGAACGCACAATATGAGAACTAAAGAAAATTGTACAAAGGTAGCCATCCAGTGAGTTCACAAAAAGCCTATGAACCCAGGACTTCAGGAGGTCTCGTCCTTGGCCCTCAGGGTCCACGACTCGCAATCTTGAGGAGGGCCCCGAGGTTGGATTTTCGTCCATCTTGTCACGGGGCCACAGCTTCTCAGTACTTGCGGATGCTGTTGCCAGCAGGTCATTATCAGTTGAAACTGACTAGATGGCACTCACAACAACAGCAACAACAACTAGTCTTTTGAAAATGTGATGCTATGCTCTTTTTCATATAATTCAGCTTCTTAAACTACTTGCTCAGCATAAAGATTAAATAAGTATTGTGAAAGGATATAGTCCTGATCCACACCTTTCCTAATTGTAAATTGCACAGTATCTTCTTATTCTGTTGGAAAGACTGCCTGTTGGTCAATGTAAATGTTCTATAGGAGCACAATTAAGTATTCTGGAATTTTAATTTTTTTTCAGTGTTATCCATAATTTGTTATAATCCACACAATCAAATGCCTTTACATATTCAATAAAACATGGGTAAACATCTTTCTGGTATTCTCTGCTTTCAACAAAGATCCATCTGACATAAGCAATGATATCCCTTGTTCCACATCCTCTTCTGAATCTGGCTTGAATTTCTGAAAATTTCCAGGTGTAGTACTGCTGCCATTATTCTTGAATTATCTTCATCAAAGCTTTATATTCCATGTGATATTAATTATTAATTATTCCATAATTTCCACATTCCATTGGATCACCTTTCTTTGTAATGAGCCTCAATATGGATCTCTTTCACTTGTTCGTTCAAGTCTTTTACATTACTTGACATAAATGAGTGAGTGATTTCAGCATTGTATCCATTTGTTGAAACACCTCAATTGGTAAGCTATTAATTTCTGGGGTCTTGTTTTTCAACAATGCCTTCATTGTAGCATGGACTCTTCCTTCAATACCATCATTTGTTGATTATATGTCACCTCCTGAAATGGCTGAATATTGACAAGTGATTTTTTATATAGTAACTCTATGAATTCCTTCTATCTTTGTTGCCGCCTGTGTCTTTCAGTGCTTTGCCCATAGCATCTGTCTTAGGCAAGGTTCTCTAGGGAAGCAAACCCAATGAAACTTATATGTATATATATATATATATATATATATATATATGGAGCTCTGGTAGCGTAGTGGTTACGAATCGGGCTGCGAACCTTAAGGTCAGCGGTTCGAAACTACCAACCGCTCCGCGGGAGAAAGATGAGGCTTTCTACTCCCGTAAAGATTTACACCCTCGGAAACCCTGTACAGGGTCGCTATGGGTCGGACCCGACTCACACAAGTATGTTGTTGTTGTTAAGTGCCATTGAGTCAATTATGACCCATAGCGACCCTGTATAGGGTTTCCAAGGAGAAGCTGGGACCTTGAACCACCAAACTTGCAGTTCAAATGACTCCCACACAATTATACAGGTGAACAAATCACAAGTTTGTGGGTCAGATGAACCAAAATTTGTAGGTCAGACAGCAGGCAAGCAGGTCAGGCATGTAAGATGGCAGACTGTTAATGGCTCCCAGGATCAGTAGACCATTGTCTCAAGTCCATACAATTGGAGGTTGGATGACTAGTCAGATGTAGGATCCAAATTCAGCAGAAAGCTTTGTCCAAGTGTTAAAAATATTGGAAACAGACCACAATCCCAAAGAAATTTACTTTCAATTGATTGGCACTTTATAGCAGATCTCTCATGTATTAGATCTCATGGGGGATGACTGCCTCTCAACTGCCAAACCACTGAAAATCCTGGCCCAGTCAAGTTGACACAAAACCTACATTATCACAGAATCCTTCAATACTGCAATTTGAGGCTTGAATTATTTTCTGTAGTACTTCCAGTTTAAGAAATGCCCAGTATATTCTTTCCTTTTGCTTTTATAACTCTAAAATACTTTACTTTTTCTTCTGAAAAAAAACTATATGGTAAGCTCTTTTACTTCATTATTTCTTCCATTTGTTATAGCTACTCAACTCAAAAACAATTTTTGGAGTCTTTTCTGACATTTGATTTGGTAGTTTCTCTTTTTCCTGACTTGAAGATGAAGCTTTGTTTTCTTCATAGATTAAGTCCTTGATATCCTACAATTTGTCTGGAATTTAGTCATTATTGTTCAATATGTCAAATTGTTTTTTGAGATGATCTCTAAATTCAAGTGGAATATACTCAAAGTTGTATGTTTGCTCTCATCGTCTTCATTTAATTTTAGGCAGCTTTAATTTGAACTTGCATATATGCAATTGATAGTCTGTTCCACAGTAAGTCCCTGGTCTTGTTCTGGCTGATGATACTGAACTTTACCATTGTCTTTTTTTCTCATAAGTGGTGGCTCTGTGCTGTGGAGTCAGTTCCGACTCATAATGACACCACATAGGGTTTCCGAGGTTATAAATCTTTACAGGAGCAGAAAGCTTCATCTTTTTCTTGTGGAACAGCTGGTAGTTTCGAACTGCTGACCTTGAGGTTCTCAGCCTGACTCATAACCACTACGCTGCCAGCCATCCTTACATATGTAGTCAGTTTGGTACCTGTTCATTCCATCTGATGGGGTCTATGTATGTAGTCACTGTTGTTGAAAAAAGGTATTTGCAATGAATAAGTTGCTGATCTTGCAAAATTCTCTCATGAGATCTCTGGCATCATGTCTGTCACCAAGTCTATCTATATTTTTCAACTATCAATCTGTTTTAGTTTCTGACTTTCCCATTCCAATATTGATTAATTATCACTGGATCTTTATTGCATGCTTGATAAATTTCAGACTGAATAAGTTGTTATTGTTGTTGTTGGTATGCCATGGAGTCAGTTCCAATTCATAGTGAGCCTGCACAGTGTTTCTGAGGCTGTAAGTCTAAACAGGAGCAGAATGCCTCATCTTTCTCCCATGGAATGTCTGGTAGTTTCAAACTGCTGACCTTGAGGTTAGCAGCCCAACTCATAACCACTACAATACCAGAGCTCCTATCCTAGACATTAAGGTTGGTTGTTGTTGTTAAGTTGTGGAGTCGGTACCAACTCATAGCGACCCTGCACAGGGTTTATGAGGCTGTAAATCTTTACGGGAGCAGAAAGCCTCATCTTTCTCCCATGGAACAGCTGGTAGTTTCGAACTGCCGACCTTGAGGTTAGCAGCCCAATTCGTAACCACTACACTACCAGAGCTCATCATTAATGTTGCTAGAGATCTTGAATTTCTTGATCTTTGGCCTTAGTGGTTGGTGCATAAATTTAAAATTAATTGAATTTCTCATGTGGCACTGTAGGGTAATCACTGGACTGCTAACCAAATTATTGGTGGTTCAAACCCACCAGCTTCTTGGACACCCTATAAAAAAGTCACTATGAATAGGAACAGACTTGACAGGACTTAACAATAATAACAACAAAAAGTATTAACTTGAATTTCTTGTAGGGATATGGATATTATCCTATCACCTAGAGCAGTGCACTTCAGGATAGGATTTGAAATGTTCTTTCTGACAGTGAATGCCACATCATTCCTCTTTAAATTTTCACTCCTCACATAGTAGATAATATGTGTGTTTGATTCTAAATGACCAACAGCAGTCCATTTCAGTTCATTAATGCCAGTATATCCATTTTCATGTATTCCATTTAACTTTTTTTTACAATTTTCAGTTTTACTAGATTCATTGTTTATAATAGGTGTTCAATTAAAAAGAAACATTAGGTTAAATTATACTAATGTGTACTCTATTTTGATAGCATATTGAAAAAGAAATATTGAATAAAAATGGACAATAAAACAGCATTTTATTTGCATTTTGATTAATTCTTATCAATTTAAAGGCAGCTATCATGTAACCATAGGGGGTGGGGTGTTTGAAGAAAAGTAAAATACATGACCATGTATATATGGAGCTCAGTGTCACATACTCAAAGTCTCATTTGTTATTGTTGTTAAATGCTGTTAAGTCAGTTCTGACTTGTAGCTACTCTTATGGAGTTTCCAAGGAGCTGCTGGTGGGATTTAACTGCCGACCCCGTAGCTCAAACTGTCATTGAGGTTGAGTACTTATCCTATCCACCACTCGTCTGTCAGTTTGTCATACAGTGGTGGCTTGTGAGTTGCTGTGATCCTGAAAGCTATGCCACCAGTATTTTAAATACCATCAGGGTTACCCATGGTGGACAGGTTTCAGATGAGCTTCCAGATGAAGACAGACTAGGAAGAATGAGTGACGAACTACTTCCGAATATTTAGTCACTGAAAATCTTATGACTAGCAGAGAAACACTGTCAGATATAGTGCCAGAAAATGAGCCCCTCAGGTTGGAAGGCACTCAAAATGTGACTGGGGAAGAGCTGCCACCTCAAAGTATGGTTGACTGTGATGACATGAATGGAGTAAAGCCCAGGGGAGAAAAGCCCACAGTACCTTATTTGCTGATGGGGTACAACTCAAAAGGAAGAGAAGCAGCTATAAACATCCATTTGAAAATCAAAACATGGACTGTATGAAATATGAATCTGGGAAAATTGGAAGTTGTCAAAAATGAAATGGAATGCATATGTATTGTCAGAAGGGACCAGTATCTGGAGAAGGATATCATGTTTAGTAAGGTGGTGGGTCAAAGGAGAGGAAGATCCCCAACGAGATGGATTGGCCAAGTGGCAGCATCGATGGACTCAAGCGTGGCAACAGTAGTGAGGGTGGCCTAGGATCAGGCAGTGTTTTTTTCTGCTGTGCATAGGGTCACTATGAGTTGGTACCAACTTGATGGCACCTAACAACAACAACAACTTATCCTATGGCACCATGCCAAGACTCCCAAAGTCTCATAGTCATGACTTGAGATCTGTTCACAGTTGAGTATTAATTTTAATATTATTTATTATTATTAATTAATAAATAATAATTATTTATTATTGAGTATTAATTTTAATATTAATTATTTAATATTAATTGATCAACTGAAAAAAGAGAGAAAGATCCCTTCTAAAAATCAATTGCTATGTTATTTTTATTTAGTGCCATCAAGTTGATTCTGACTCATAGCGACCCTGTACAGGGTCTTCAAGGAGCAGCTGGTGAGCTCGAACTGCCTATCTTGTAGTTTTCAGCCCAGTTCTGATCCTACAGCGCCACCACTGGAGGCCATAATACATTTTTTATTATGGAGGCCACTAAACAATGGCTATATATATATATATATAGTCTTGGTGTGGTGCTGTGGGCTAATGCATCAGAATGCAAAGTCACTTGAACTGCAAGGTCAGTGGTTCAATCAAGCTAACAAGCTGCTCCTTGGAAACCCTATACAGTGTTGCTATGGGTCAGAATCAACTCAACACCACTTAACTACAACAACATACATAGGTATTATATTCAAACTTTTTATTCTATGTTTACTAGTACTGGTTAACATCAAGTCAATTACATGGTGACTCCATATGTGTTACAATAGAATTCTGTTCAGTAGAATTTTCAGTGGCTGATTTTTAAGTAAATCATCCAGCCTTTCTTCTGAGGTACCTCTAGATAGATTGGAACGCTAATCTTTGAATAAGTAGCTGAGCACATTAACTTAACTGTTTATACCATAGATTCCACCCTCTGACAAAAGCTTAAAAAAAAACCAAAAAAAAAACCCTCACTGTTTTAGAGTGAATTCCAACTCATAGTGACTTTATAGGACAAAGTAGAACTACTCCTTAGGTTTTCTAAAACTGTAAATCTTTGTGGGCACAGACAGCCTCAACTTTTTTCTGGGAAGTGGCTGGTGAACTTGAACTGATGACCTGTGGTTAGCAACTCAACACTTAAACCCTGTTCCTTATTCTATGACCAGTAAGTTTAAAACATTTTGAACAGTGAAGCTGTTGAATAAAATTAAAAAGAATATTCAGAATGAAGTAAAAATAACAGCTAAAACCCTTTAAATTGTTGTGAGGGATTATTCCCTTCCATTTTACAGAAAAGGAAATGGAGGTTAGAAGCTTGTTCAAAGTCACCATGGTGGGAAGTAATCCTGGTCACTATAATTCTCAAGTACTTGTTCTAGTTTGTTTTCTCCCATAATGTTCCTACAAGTTCTCCAATTTTAGAATTTTCCAGATTTGAAATAAGAGAATCATACTGCCTGACCAGGACAAGAGAATGACTCATTCTAGTCCAAGGTGATGCTTATTCTCTGTGAACCATGGGCAGGCCAATATACTTGCTTTTTGTGTATAATAGCACCCTCACTTTCTCTTGACCAGCTTAACTCTCTCAGAAATCCTTCATAAACATTTACGAAGTAGGAGATTAGGTTGGAGTTCATGGTTTAAGTGCAAGCAGGAGACAATTTTCTGGTTCTTTGTTTGCTAGCTTTGCATGAACAGAGAAAAAATTAGTAAGAGAGAAATTTCACCATCTCTGTCAGCGTGGTGGTTTTTAAAACATGACCTCATCAGTTTTGGGGATGCAGAACATGTTCAAGGGCTAATCTATAAAGTCTGGCAGTATACATTTCATAGAGAAGCAAAAGTGAATTAAAAGAAAGGTGACTGGAAAATTAAAAATATTTTCCCCCCTTTTCTCCAAATCAATCCACTTCAGACAGAATGACATCATTATGCAATCATTGAATGAAATTTGTTTTATAGAATCAGAACAAACCCCTCAAATTGACTTTCAATCCCTTCTTTTAAAGGAGATAAATTGGAGCTGGGAGCTGGTATGCTAATATTCAGCCAGATAAGAAGTGTTTGCTTCGTGACAGACCCCTTGAAATGGGGTTTGTTAAAATGAATGCACTGCATTCACAGAAACAGCAGCGCTTCTGGTCCTGCTGGCAATAAATTCAACAATTCGATTTTAACTTGGATGTTTATCATCTCTCCACTTCTGTGTACTGCAATGCAAAGGGGGAGGGGAGCCGGCTGTAGTTCAGTTTGTTGGCTGTGGGTGTCATCCCATTACTGGAGAATGGAGACTGGGTGCAGCAGGTTTCTGTTCAAGCATTTAATACATTAGTCTGTAATTTTTGTCTTGGAGGTAATGAGGTCTGACAGCTTTGGCTGGTGTACGATAACAATCCCAAACTGGTGTCTTTGAAATTCTTTGTTGCCAAATTCATAAAGGAAGATATAGCGACTTTTGAAAAATGACAGTAAACATGTTGCATTTTATAAGACATTGTGGGTAACAACCTGAAACAGTGAAGTTTTGTGTGTGTGCATGGTTTTTGTTTTTGTTTTTGAGTTACCACTAAACTAATGATGTGAGTGATATTAAAAGTGCTGATGTTGATGCTAAGCCATTTCCTTTTGTCTTTGTGATGTTGTTTTTGTTTGTGGTTTTTTTGATTTGTTTAATTTTGTTTTATCATGGGGTAGGGAGAGTCAAGTAACATCATGAAAACACAAAGGACCTAATTCTCAGAGATTTCATCTGCCAGTGTTTTTCACCCATTGAGCCTAGTCTTGAAAAAGAAAAAGACATGAAGCAGGTTGGTTCTCAAAAAGGCTGGGCTAGCTGCACAGGGTTGTCATTTTGGTGCACAATCAGCTGCCATGGAAGACAGGAGATGTAAGGTGCTGAGTGAGTATCATGGGTTTTCAGAGAAAAAGATTTCCAGTGAAACTAAAGTGCAAAGGAGCTTAATACAACCAAGACACCTTTTGGGGAAAGTTATTTTTAACACAATACTGACAATTAACTGGTTCTTAAACATAATTAATGGAAGGCACCCACTTTAGGGATCATTATTAGCTGAAATTAGCTGACAATCCAAGTCTCCTAGGAAACTGCTGGCATTTGATGTGTGGACTGCTGCCAAACTTAATGGGAAGTGCATTTTCTAGGTAAACTCCTTTTCAGTACTTTTGTATATGAAAGGAGTATTAAAGAAAGGAGTCCACTGTTCAGCCATAAAGTTTCTCTTTTTGGAAAGCTGTCCAACCCTGAATTCAAAGTTCTAAAGAGGAAGACCGGAATAGAAGTAATGAACAGAGGCCACTTTGAGAGGAATAACATTAGTAATTAAATTAATAAAATTGTTCCCTCTGTTTAGAATAAGGTCATGCCCTAGAGATGCTTCAATATGGATGCAGCACTCACTTGTCTACGCCAAGAAAAATGGAAGACAGCTACTTGGCTAGTCAACTTTAAGAAATACATTCCAAGGAACAGTTTATTATTAACTAATGATATTTTTGATAATTTCCAAAAGAATGCAGAAATGGAAATTATTGAACAGAACCATTAATAATACACAGAAGTAAAATATTATTGAAGACAATTCAAAAATGGTTGCAGCAGTATATCAGTAGGGAACTGCCAGAAATTCAAGCCAGATTCATAAAAGGACTTGAAATGAAGGATATCATGGCTGAGAGCAGAAAATGCTAGAAGTACCTGTGTTTTATTGATTTGCAAATGTATTTGACTGTGTGGAACATAATAAATTGTGGATAACATTGCTTGAAATGAATGCAGAACTTGTGCATAGATTAAGACAGTCCAGACAACTTCTAAGATTGATGTAGGGAGGATAGGGGTGGAATATTGTTCACTGGAATGGGAAGTACAGGATGACACTCCAGTGGGCTGGGAGAATATGACATATCCCATTTTAGACATGATAATTAGAGGTCAGCAGACATAGCTCACTCAACAACAGGTCTGGGAGGCCTGTTACTCAGCAGAAAGTGAAACAGTGATGAGGGGGTAGACATTTGAGACCTGACTAGCCCTAGAACACCCAGAATTTAAGAAAGAGAGTCAGTGAGGTAGGAGACCCCAGTCAGAAGCTTGTGGTGCCCTCAGGGGGCCAAAACATAAGAGAGTTTCTAGAATGAGGGCTTGAACCTGGAGATTCAAACAGACAAAAAGGACACTTACACACAAGTCTGCAATACTTATGATCTATAAGTAGATGTATGGATACACACAAAGACTGACTGGGTGGGGAAGGGAAACTGGGAGTGTACCTTCAAATATATATAAGTTTGACAAAGAATATTTGTATATGCTATTTACCTTTGCTGGAAATAGAGCCACGAAAGTGATGGAGCATATAGGGATCAAAGTTATGAAAACTTGTTAGACACAACTGAATACATTGAGAGAATGAGTATGAGGGCTTGGGGGCTCAGGGTCACAGTCTCATAGGACACCAAAGTCAACTGACATAACATAGTCTATAGACAGTGTTCTACATCCTACTTTGGTGGGTAACAAGTGGCGTCTTAAAAGTTCATGAGCAGCCATATAAGGTACAACTAATGGTTTTTCCCTGTCTGGAAGAAAGAAGAGTAATGAAAATCAAAGATACAAACAGTCCAATGGACTAATAGACAAAGCAAACATCAGTGTCTATTACCCTGGTGGTAGTGGTGATTATGTGCTATAGAGTCGGTTCTGACTTATAATGACCCTGTACAGGATATCTGAGGCTGTAAATCTTTGTGGGAGCAGAAAGCCTCATCTTTCTCCTATGGAACAGCTGGTAGTTTTGAACTGTTGACCTGGAGGTTAGCAGCCCGACTCATAACCACTATGCTATCAGAGCTCCCTGAGATCAGAAGAATTAGATGGTACCCACTTGCCAACTGCTCTGAAAGGGATCACATTAGAATGTTCTACATAGAATGGGAAAACATGTCAAGCAACATTCAAAGCTCATATATTTAAAAATAAAGAAAGAAAAAAAAAAAAAAGGCTTACAAGTTGGATAGAGAATGGTGGATCCTCTAAGACTATGAGCCTTAGTCACTCTTTAGGTCTGGAAGTGACCATACCTCCATGGCTCAGTTTTCTGCCAAACTATAGACCAGTCTAAGTTAGCTAGTGCTACTACAACAGAAATGTCACAAATGGATGTCAATAACAAACAGAAATTTATTGTTTCACCACTTATGAGGTTAGAAGTCCAATTTGAGAGTGTCTGCTCTAAGGGAAGACAGTCTCTCTTTGTTGGTTCTGGAGTAAGGTCCTTGTCTCCTATCAACATGTGTAAGCCCAGTATCCTCGGAGATCTCCTTAAATCTTAGTATTAATCTTCCTCAGGATTGAGGAACTTCATAGTACAGATATCCCAGGTCCAAAGGATGCACTCCACTCCCATCTCTTCTTTCTTGGTGATAGAAGCTCTGTTTACCTGTTTAATCTCTTTTATATCTCAAAAGAGATTGACTGAAGATATGACTGAATCCTGTAGATTTTATATGGTCTCATGGGCATCATAGAAATGAGGATTGGCAACACATAGGATAATTACATCAGATCAGAACTCAACACATTAGTTTACATTATAGGGAAATGACTTCATTACATTATATTATATTACATTACTGACAAACTACTGAGAATGATGGCACAGCCAAGTGGACACATATTTTGAGAGACACAGTTCAATCCATGACATAGAACTACAATACTAGTGAGATGTGCACACCTTAGAATGATCAACTATTTGAGATCAAAAGGATGGCATTTATGCCAGGACAGTGTTTGGAAAGTTAGGAATGAAGAAAGAATGGAAACAGGAAACAAAGGGGGAAAGTGGAATAAATAATGTTGAGTTGTGGGAATTGCAATCAGTCACATGAAACAATATGTGTATGAATTGTTGAAAGGAAAACTAATCTGCACTGTAAACCTTCACTCAATTCACAATAAAAAGTTTAAAAAATATAAAAAGTAAAATACCATTAAAACATTAGGAAAGGTGTGTGTCAAGATTGTATCCTTTCACCATACTTATTCAATTTGTTTAAGAAGCAAATAATCTGAGAAACTGGAATACATGAAGAACAACACAGCATCAGATTTGGGGAAGGAAGACTCATTAACAGCTGTGATACTGCAATAAAAAGAATGGTATCAACCATTTCTCCCACAACCTACTCTACTCCTCAGACAATACTAAGAATTATAGGGTTTACTAGGAAAGTTTTTTGTTTGTTTGCTGTTGTTTTTGCTTTTTTCTTTTATAACTACCTAGTTATTAAGGAGCTCTGGTAGCATAGTGCTTGTGAATCGGGCTACTGACCATGGGGTCAGCAGTTCAAAACTACCAGCTGTTCTGTGGGAGAAACACAAGGCTTTCTGCTCCTGTAAAGATTTATAGCCTCGGAAACCCTTTACAGCGTTGCTATGAATTGGAACTGACTCCACAGCACACTACTACCACTGCCAGGGAAGTTAACAGGATCAGAAAGTGCTTAGAGAATATTTGTTCCAGTCAGTTACTAATAAATGCCCACAAGACACAGTACTTCACCATAAACCTCAGTCTGAAGGCACTCAGTTCTAGTTCCATGGATCAGCAAACCTAGCTCCCCCATTTAAGGGCTTGGAAGCCCCCACTCTACAAAGTCACTCAGTTTGACTTGCTCTGTGAACTGGGAGTACATTACTCTGTCTCACACTCTGGTTCTTGGTTCTGCTATTGCTGCTCCTCTCTTCTTCTCCTGTCTCATAGCTTTCTGTTCCTGGGTTGAGGAAGTTTAATGTGCAGGGATCTCAGAGTCCAAAGGTTGCATTCTATTCCTGGCTCTTCTTCGTTGATGGTAGTGATATCTCCCCTCCTGCCTCTGAAACGGTTCACTTTATACTCATAATTGATTTTCTGGTTTTTAAAATTACAATTAATTCTGTTAATATCCACAGCTGAATCATGTAATCTCATCATATCTTCTCCCACCTTCTCTTATCCAGATCTAACAAGACAAAAACATTGTTTGGTGGACATTACAGACTATGGCTAGAAGAGACATTAGATAATTCCGTATACCAGACAAAGACAGAATAGGAAAAAAGAGTGTTGAACTACTTCCGAATGTATAGTCACTGAAAACCTTATGAATAGCAGACAAACACTGTCAGATATAGTACCAGAAAATGAGTCCCTCAGGTTGGAAAGCACTCAAAATGCGATTGGAGAATAGCTGCCAACACAAAGTAAAGTTGATTGACACGAATGGAGTAAAGCCCAGGGGAGAAAGCCCCATGGGACCTTCATTTGCTGATGGGGCACAACTCAACATGAAGAGAAACAGCTGTAAACATCCATTGAAAATCAGAACATGGAATGTACGAAGTATGAATTCAGGAAAACTGGAATTTGTCAAAAATGAAATGGAAAACATAGACATTAATATCAAAGGCATAAGTGAGGTGAAATTGATTGGTATTGACCATTTTGAATCTGACAATCACATGCTTTACTATGCCGGGAATGAGAAATTGAAGAAGAATGGTGTTGCATTCAATGTCAAAAAGACCATATCCAGATCAGTCATGAGGTACAACACTGTCTGTGATAGGATAATATCCATGCTTTGGTAGCATAGTGGTTATGAATCGGGCTGTGAACTACAAGGTCAGCAGTTTGAAACTACTGCTGTTTTGAAGGAGAAAGATGAGGCTTTCTATAAAGATTTACAGCCTCAGAAACCCAGTACAGGGTTTCTGCTCCTATAAAGATTTATAGCCTCAGAAACCCAGTACAGGGTCACTATGAGTCGGAACTGACTTCACGGCACTTAACAACAACAACAACAGGGAAGCCCAGTTAATAACACTATCATTCAACTTTACTCATCAACCACTAAAGCCAGTGAGGATGAAATAGAAGGAATCTCCAATTTCTTTAATCTGAAATTGATCAAACATGCAATCAAGATGTTTTGATCATTACTGGTGATTGGAATGCAAAGGTTGGGAGCCAAGAGGAAAGACCAGTAGTTGGAAAATATGGCCTGTGTGATAGAAATGATGCTGGATATTGCATGATAGAATTCTGAAAAATCAATGATTTGTTCATTTCAAATACCTTCTTTTGACAGCATAAGAGACAACTGTACACATGGACCTCACCAGATGGAACACATAGAAATCAAATTGACTGCATCTGTGGAAAAAGATGATGGAAAGGTTCCATATCAACAGTCAAAAAAAGGCCAGGGGCAGATTGTGGAACAGACCATCAATTACTGATATGCAAATTCAAACTGAAGCTGAAGAAAAGGAAAACAAGTATACAAGAGCCAAAATATGACTTTGAATATATCCCACCTCAATTTAGAGATCATCTGAAGAACAGATTTGATACATTAAACACTAAAGATTGAAGATCAGAAGAATTGTGGGGTGCCATCAAGAACATCATACATGAAGAAAGCAAAAAGTCATTGAGAAGACAAGAAAGAAGGAAAAGATCAAAGTGGATGTTGGAAGAGACACTGAAACTTGCTCTCCAGCATAGAGATGCTAAAGCAAATAGAAAAAATGAGGAGGTACAAGAGGTGAACAGAAAATTTCCAAGATCAGCTTGAGAAGATAAAGCCAAATATTACAACAAAATGTGCAAAGATCTGGAATCAGAAAACCAAAAAGGAAGAACACGCTCAGGATTTCTCAAGCTGAAGAAACTGTAGAAAAAGTTCAAGTCTTGACCTTCATTATTGAAAGATTCTCTGGGCAAATTATTGAATGATGCAGAAAGCATCAAGAGATGATGGAAGGAATACACAGAGTCATTGTACCAAAAGGAAATGGTTATTGTTCAAACATTTCAAGAGGTAGCATATGATCAAAAGCCAATGATACTGATGGAAGAAGTCCAAGGTGCCTTGAAGGAATTGGTAAAGAAAAAGGCACCAGGAACTGATGTAATAAAAATTGAAATCTTTCCAAAAAGTAAGGCAGCACAGGAAGCACCCAGTCATCCATGCCAAGAAATTTGGAAGATGACTATCTGGCCGACTGATTGGAAAAGATCTGTATTTGTGCCCATTCCAAAGAGACATGACCCAACGGAATGCGGATATCTCATGTGAGTAAAGTTTTACTAAAGGTAATACAGAAATGGCTGCAAGTATACATAGACAGAGAACTTCCAGAGGTTCAAGCTGGATTCAGAGAGGCCATGGAACGAGGGATATCATTGCTGATGTCTGATGGATCTTGCTGTTGTTGAAAGCAGAGAATATCAGAAAGATGTTTACCTGTGCTTTGTTGACTATGCAAAGGCTTTTGATTGTGTGGATCATGACAAGCTATGGACAACATTGTGAACTATGATTATTCGGAACACTTAATTGTGCTCATGAGGAACCTGTGCATGGACCAAGAAGCAGTTGTTTGAACAGAACATGGGAACACTGAATGGTTTAAAATTAAGAAAGGTGTGTCGAGCAAATATTCTGAGAATCTGGGTTATATGAAGAAAAACGTGACACCAGGATTGCAGGAAGACTCATTAACAACCTGTGATATGCAGATAATACAAATTTGCTTGCTGAAAGTGAAGAGGACTTAAAACATTTACTGATGAAGTTCAAAGAACACAGTCTTCGGTATGGGGTACATCACAATGTAAAGTAAATAAAAATCCTTACCACTGTACTAATAAACATTCTTATCAATGGAGAAAAGATTGAAGTTGTCAAGGACTTCATTCTTCTTGGATCAACTATCAACATTCACAGGAGCAGCAGTCAAGAGATCAGACGAGGTATTGTATTAGGCAAATCTGCTGCACAGGAACTTTTAAAGTGTTGGAGAGCAGAGATGTCAGCTTGAGGACTAAGGTGTCCCTGACCCAAGCCATGGTATTTTCAATAACCGCATATACATGCGAAAGCTGGACAGTGAATAAGGAAGAACATAAAAGAATTGATGATTTTGAGTTATGGTGTTGGAGGAGAATATTGAAAGTGCCATGGACTGCCGAAAGAACAAACAGATCTGTTTTAGAAGAAGTGCAGTCAGAGTGCCCCTTGGAGGCTAGGATGTCCAAACTTGGGCTCTCATACTTTGGACATATTGTCAAGAGGGACCAGTCGCTGGAGGGTTAGCGAAAAAGTGGAAGCCCACCAGCAAGATGGATTGGCCAAGTGGCAGCATCAATAGGCTCAAGTGTGGCAACAGTAGTGAGGTTAGCCCAGGATCGAGCAATGTTTGTTCTGCTGTGTATAAGGTCGCTACGAGTTGATACCAACTCGCTGTCACCTAATAACAGCAACAACATCTTATAAAAGATGTTGATATACCAGCATGCTTAGAGAGGACAATGATTAATGTAGTCAGGAGACTGGTAATTGACTTAAGGCTTCAAGAATCTTCATCAGAAACGTTTAAGAAATTTGCCCTGAAGAAGAGAACAAATGTTTTTTTAAAGTGTTGTATTCATATGAATTTTTCTTATCCTAACAACATAGAAGAGATAATGGGTCAGAGACAGAGTTTTAATTTCTTACAGACATATTGTGTCATATCCTCACATACCAAATTCCCAGGGAGTGAGACAATGAGGTAAAATGTCATTTGCATCTTTGAATGACGGAGTGAGGGGAAAACTCCAAAATTATTAATCTAATAGTTTATAGAGGACCTGCTGGCCTAGCAGTTCCCTTTCTCCTATGGAGAGAGTAAAATGTAAGCTAATTGTCTCCTGGAAGAGAAGGTGAAACTTCCTAGAAATACTGCCCTTTGGGGTGTAAATAAATGGCTTCATGGCTTCATGGAAGATGTTTCTATGGTTTATGTTTGACCATTAACTAAAGCTTGGCAGTTTGAACACACCCGGAGATACTTTGGAAAAGAGGACTTCCGATTAACTTCAGGAAGGTCACAGCCCTGAAAACCCTATGGCACAGTTCTACTCTGCACACAAGAGATAGCCATGAGTCAGATTTGACTTCAAGGCAAGTAATAACAAGGACTTAACTGATGATTAATGGTTTGAACTCACAAAGTGGCACCACAGAACAAAGGCCTGGAAAACTGCTCCCATGAAGAATATAGCCAGGAAAATCCTAAGGAAGAATTCTACTCTATAGTATGTGGGGTCAGCACAAACCACAATCACCTCCATGGAAATGGGTTTGGCTTTTGACTTATGCAGAAACATAAGCATATTCATAAGACATTGCTTCCTGACATGTTTGAATCTGAAGAACATAAAAAAAAAGGAAATCTTTTTTTTGTTTTATATTGAGCAAAAAGTAGCATAAGGAAAAATGATCTCATATAAGGAAATGTTCTCATATTTCCTTTCAATTTAGAAACTAAGATCAGATAGCATAAGATCCATTTTATAATATAACTAATTCATTCCTAAATTCAATTCATTCTTTTTAGTGCAGAGATATATACTATTTGTGTTTGAAAAGCAACTCTTTCCATAGACAAATAGCGTAGGTAATCTCCAAGGAGTGTTCTGTTACTATATTCAGTTCTTCATTCATTTGAGAATGGAGGTATTTAGTTGCCAGAAGATATCAATAAAACTAAAATTTTATGTACTATTAATCTAGAGGTGTGATTGTATTTGTTTGGTTTTATCTTTGAAGAATCCTATCTTTAAAAAGTCATGGTGTAGTGTTTGCTTGGGTTTCATATTTGGATAGTTTTTGTCAGATAAATCAGAAATAATGTAAATATATAAGGACAATTGTCCCACAGCCAGTTTCAGAAGGTCTGAATTTGGATGAGAACATTTTATGAGACATATGATTTATTTGTTTTATATCTTCCCTCTCCATACAAGTAAGTTCCCCAACAGCCGGTACCTTTTATTCATTGTGGTATGCTAAAAAGATTAACTACTGAATAAATAATTTTGTGAGAAATAATACATAGATGGATTAATAAACTGTTAGTTTATGATTTCTGTAGACTTCGTTCATAAGTATTTAGAAGGAGTTTAAAAGTCTTCAGAAAAGGAGAAATGTCATGATGTTTAGCAAACAAGTTGTCAGAATATATTTAGATCTCTAATTAGGTAGAAAATACATTTTTAAAAAGAGATTTTGGAATATACATTATGGTTAAAATGATTATTTTATATACCTTCATTCTTTGAATACTTAAAATAGACTTTCATTCATTATTTTTATAATAATTACTTTTACAAAAACATTTACAGGTCCAGAGGAGTCCGGCAGAAGAGAACTATCATAGGGAATTGTTAATTGATGATGACTGAGTATTTAAATCTAACTTCTTATTGTTGTTAAGTGCTGTTGAGTTGGTTCCAACTCATAGCAAAGAAAAATTGAAATCCTATTGATTGAGAAACTTTGAAAATAAGTCTATTGTACTTGTATTGTTATGGGTTATGAAAACGAGATTACATTCTGCCCAAATCTAGATAGACAATAACTCAGGTCATCAGTTTAATGAAATTCTATTTTCAACCTTCAGGAATCCTGGTGTGGTGCTGTAGAATAATCACTGAACTGCTAACCTTAAGGTTGGTGGTTCAAACCCACCAGCTATTTCTTGGAAATCTTATACACGGCCACTGTGAGTTGGAACCAACTTGGCGACATGTAACAACAGTATTTCAACCTTCAGTTTGGGGATTGTTGTTGTTGTTGTTAGATGCCGTCCAGTTGGATTCTACTCATAGTGACCCTAAGCACAGCATTAATTACACAGCAGAACAAAACACTGAGCCTGAATGTAAACAGACAATGTTCAAAAGTCAACCATCATAACCATGGTAATGAAACGATATACGATATATGATAAGATGAATGTAAAACTAATGTTCTCCTATGTAAACTATCACATAATTCACAATAAAACATTAATAAATAAATAGTCAACCATAAGCTGGAAAATTGATGCTTACAATTTTCTGGGATTCTCAAGGGCAGTATTGAAACATTATCAGGAAAATGGTTCAATTATCAACAGTGCTCTTTACAGTGAGATACTCACTGAAAAGTTGAAGCCTAAACTGCAGATTAAATGCAGAGGAATGCTATCCAAGGGTGTCATGATTTTGCATGACAATGCACATCCACACACCTCTGCCCACACTACTGACACTCTGCAAAACCTTTATTTTGAGGTGTTAAAGCATCCTCCCTATAGTCCTGATCTTGTTCCATTAGATTTCCACTTGTTTGGTTCCCTGAAAGCAACCCTCTGAGGATGAAATTCACCTCTAATGATGAAGTGAAGACCATGGTGCATTTGTGGCTCTCAGCTCAGCCAAAAACATTTTTTTAATAAGTTTGTTGACAAATGAACAAAACTTGTTGACAGATGGACAAAGTGTACTGAAAATCAAGGAGATTATGTAAAAAAATGATGTATTTATTTTTTTCTAAACCTTGTTTAAAATAAATTCTGCAGTCAGAGTGCAGATAATTTTTTACTCACTCTCATACTTTAATTCTATAAAATTTATAAACATTGATTATATTCCAGGTACCATAATAGGTGTTGGGAATAAGAGGTTAAAATGACAGGCATGGTTCTTTCCACCATAAAATACAAAGTCAAGTTGACAGGGCCGACTGAGTGTTTTGAAAGGGTGTATTTAGGAAAGAAAAGCCTTACCAAATTTTGTTCATTTTATTTTAAAATACTCAGTGAGCACCTATTACAAATCTGTCATTATTTGGCATCTTTGTGATTAACCTCAATTGCCTTTGTCTTATACATATTATACATCTCTTCCGTTCTCAAACTCCACTAACTTTTAGAATGTGTGCTTGGTTTCCGGCCTTAATGAATGCCAGGACTTCACTTTTGCTGCTCTCGCTCTCTCTCTTTTTTTTTTTTTTTCCTGTAGCATTACTTACACTTTTATATCCAGGGACCACAGATTGTATTAACATATCTGCTCATTCATCTGTTCATTTACTCGTTTATTTTTTCAACAACATACAATAAATGGCTAATCTTTGTCAGGCACTGAGTTAGGCTTGGTTTTGAGATTCTCCTTAATCCCATTAACTCTAGGTATATGGTATTATGGTATTTGAATGCACCTCTTTTGTCTCTTCTTGATACTGTTTGCTTCTTACCTCCTATTTAATGTTTCTTTTTGAGGATGTTGACACCTGATAAGAGGTATTCTTTTCTACCTCTTTCTCTGTCAGTTTGTTGTTCTGTGGTGGTTTTATATTGTTATGATATTAAAAGCTATGCTACGGGTATTTTAAGTACTACTGGGGTCAACCATACTGGAGCATACAGATTAAGATAGATTAAAAGGAAGGAAAGGTGGACTACTTCTGAAAGTTTAGCTACTAAAGACCTTAAGAATAGAACAGTATGAAGAAGAGGAGATAATGACCCCCAGATTGACCAAAGTCCTTGAGTGGCTGCATCCCGGCATCTAGCCACTGTGCCCTACCTCCATAGCTACCATGCCCAAGTAAAAGGTTGAAGGGGATGCTAAAGGAGGTAAAGCCAAGGTGAAGTATGAACCAAATAGGAGATCTACAAGGTTGTTGTTAAATCTGCCCTTCCAAAGCCAGAGCCTAAGCCTAAAAAGGCCCCAGCAAAGAAGGCAATCAAAGGGAAAAGGGGGAAAGGTGGTGCTGGCAAGGATGGGAATAACTCTGTAGAAAATGGAGATGCCAAAACAAACCAGGCACAGAAAGCTGAAGGTGCTAGAGATGCCAAGTAAAGTGTGTGCATTTTTGATAACTATGTACTTCTGGTGACTGTACAGTTTGAAATACTATTTTTATAAAAATGCAGGGCTTTGTTTTACTTTTCTTTATTTATAAGCAATGTTGTGAACACACAAAACATTTCATTGTTTTTTTGAGGGAAAGGGGTACATGCAGTGTCTCCAAAGCTGAATTGATATGAAAAAAAGCACCTTTCCCTTGTAGTTTTAAGAGACTCCTTCTTGGTTTCCAGGAGGAGGGATTCTCTGACATTAACACACATTAGCCACCTTGACATAAATTCTATGTGATGTAGAAAAAGTACAATTCATTGTTACATCTTCGTATCCTCTTCTCCCTCTCTGCCTACAGCATAGACTTGACTTCCATAACCCAGAGAACAGTTGAGACCTGACCTCAGAAAACTGGTTATTCATGTGTCAAGCAATCTGAGTGGCACCACTCAAAAGAGTGATGATTCCTTTGTTTAGACTGTGGGTCTTCAGATTGGTAATTCTGCCATTTTCAGAAAGTCAGGGTCGGCTTGTGAAAAATTGTTAAACAACATGCTGTGTATTGTCAACCTTCACTCTAAACTTTCCATGCTCAGAGCATCAGATGAAGACTTCATTGGATTTTATAGTGGCTTTCTGATTTTAGTAATCCATCAAAGAAGGGAGTTTGAAGGTTGTATGCTGTTAACAATTGTCTGCCCATGTACTGCCTGAATACCATAATTGTTTATGAAAATTATCCTTAATAAAGCCAGGTAAGTTTAGCTTGGAATAATAAAATAAAAATAAAAATCTTAAGAATAGCAGCAGAACATTGTCAGATATAGTGCTAGAACATGAGCTCCTCATTTTGAAAGCGCTCAAAATATGACTGGGGAAGGGCTACCTCTTCAAAGTAGAGCTGACCATAATGATGTGATCGGAGCACAACTTTCTGGACTTTCATTTATTGATGGGGTATAAATCAAAATTAGGAAAAAAGGCTGCAAACATCCATTAATAATCATAACTTGGAATGTATGAAATAGAGTCTAAGAAACTCTATGCAGGGTCACTATGAGTAGGAACTGGCTTGATGCACTCAACAACAACAATTGAAGGAAGACCAGATAATATGATTATTATTTAAATTTATGCATTAACCACTGGAACTAGTGATAATGAAATTGAAGAATTCTGCAACTTCTTCAGTCTGAAATTGATCAAACATGCAATCAAGATGCATTGATAACACTGGTGGTTGAAAACAAAGGTTGGAAACAAAGAGAAAAAAAACAGTAATTGAAAAATATGGCCTTGGTGATAAAAAAGATGCTAGAGATTGCATGATAGAATTTTTGAAAGACTAATGACTTATTTTTTGCAAATACCTTTTTTTTAAAGCAACTTAAAAGATAAGTATACACATGGACCTCAGAAAATAGAATACACAGTACTCAAATTGACTGTGTCTATGAGAAGAGATGGTGGAGAAACTCAGGATCATTAGCCGGGAAAAGGCAAGTGGCAGACTGAAAAACAAACATTCAGTTTCTTAGAAGCAAATTCAGTCTGGATATGAAGAAAATTAAAACTAGTTAACAAGAGCTAAAATATGAACTTGAATATGTACCATCCGAATTTAGAAACCATCTTAAGAACAGATTTGATGCGTTACACACTAATGGCAGTGCATCAACAGGGAATTTAAGTATTGTATTTGCATACTTAATAATACACTATTCTAGTTTTTGGGATTTCATTGTTTCCCCCCATGACTAGGAAATTATCATACTTGAATATATTCACAATGTATCTGTAACAAGAAGACTTCTAGCTAGCTGATAGACTAGATGATGTTGTTGTTTATTGCTGTTAAATTACTTTAAACTCATAGCAACCCTGTATAGGGTTTCAAAGGAATGAATGATAAATTTGAACCAACAACTTAGTGGGTTAGCAAACCAGTGCTTAATCTTACAGTGCTACACAAGGATTTACCAGCATTAGTTTAGTAGAAACCCTCATAACCAACTTCCCTGTCCGCTACTACCATGTGGTCCCAACAGACACTGAAACCAGCTCTGTCAGGCCTCCACAAACTTCCAGATTGAGTGTCCTAACAATAGGCAACATCTAATCCTACAGTAATTCCATCTAGATCCAGGAATTCTGCTATTACATCCCTCCCACACTCACCTTGTGAACACTTGGCTGTCAGGGGACTACCAGTTTTCTTCTCTCCAGGTTCAACAGCTGCACTCTTTTTCTGTTTTTGTTTTATTTTTCCATGTTTGTTTGGTTATTCTTCCTCTCATTTGTATTCTCTTTTCTTTCCCTTGAATTGTAATCTTTCTATCTCTGCTTTTTTTCTTTTTTTTTCCCTTCTGTTTCTCATTTCCTCCATCTTGTTTTTGTTTTGTTTTTTAACCTTTTGATCTTTCTTTACTACTCTCTACTCTTTCCCTTTCCATTTTCTTGCTTCCTGTTTTTTGTTTTTCAAGTGTTTTAAATTTTTCTTCCTACTATTTTCTCTTCTGAAGGTCCTGGTGTGGCACTGAGGGTTAATGTGCCAGAATACAAAGCTGTTTGAACAGCTGGGTGGGTGGTTCAAGCTCACCAGCTGCTCCTCAGAAACCCTATACAGGATTGCTATGGATCAGAGTCAACTCAACGGCACTTAACAACAACAATCACAACATTTTCTCTACTATAGCACCACTTTTCTGGACCTCTTATCTCTATTAATCATATTCTATTTTCTTGTTGCTGGCCGTTGTTGTTTTTTTCTCCTTTATTATTTCTCTTTTGCTTTTGTTTGCTTGTTTATTTGTTCTGTATTGCATATACATTCTTGTGTATACGTATGGTTTATCCTCTTGCCCCATTCAACAAAAGACAGCAATTGTGTCCACACAGCCCAGCCACAATGGTAGTGGTGTGCCATGGAGTTGGTTCTGACTCATAGTGACCCTGTATAGGGTTTCCAAGGCTGTAAATCTTTACTGTAGCAGAAAGCCTCATCTTCCTCTTATGGAATGGCTGGTAGTTTAGAACTGCTTACCATGTGCTTTATTTAAGCCACTTTCTCTTGTTTCTTCCAACTCATAACCACTACACTACCGAGTTATAAGGAGTTCTGGTAGCGTAGTGGTTACGAATCGGGCTCAGCAGTTAGAAACTACCAGCTGTTTCGAGGGAAAAAAATGAGGCTTTCTGCTCCCCTAAAGATTTATAGCCTCGGAAACCCTGTACAGGGGTCGCTATGTGTTGGAACCGACTTGACGGCACTTAACAACAACAAATACCACCTGATTAATGATAGACCTGATTAATGTTGAACAGAGAATGATGCTTATATTTTCATTTTCTAACTACATCCATAGAAGACATTTGATGAGAGCTGAAGAACACCTCAACATACAATCATCAATTAAATACAAATGAGTCCTGATGTGGCACTTTATGATAAGCACTGGATCACAACGTCGGTTTGTACCACAAGGTCGCCATTTCAAATTCACCAGCTGTTCCTTGTAAACCCTATATAGTGTCGTCATATATCAGAACTAGCTTGATGACACTTAGCAACAACAGCACAATGATACCACAATGTACTGGAGACAACAGTCAATTTTAGTTCATGTGAAGAAACAAGAGAGAGTGGCTTAAATAAATGACAAAGAAAGATGCAGATTCAAAAAAACATATCTGAGGAGGAAAAGGTAATGGAACTACTTGAGAAATATTTTAAAACAACAACAACAAAAAAAAAACAGGATTAGATACTTTCAGTGGAATAAGAGAAAGATCAAAGAAAGCTAGGAGGACACAGAAAAACCTTTAGAAGAATTCATGAAAACACTATAAGAGCAAACTGACAAAATAAATGAGTATTTAAAACAAATACAAAACCTGAAGCTAGAAATCCAGAAGATTAATACTAAGATATTAGAAATGGACAATAAATTGAAAGTACAAAGTAGTAGATTTGAAGCAAAGGAGAACCCAAAGTAGTGAGTTTGACAATAAATCACTCACTACTAGTATGCTAGAATAACTCTCAGAAAAAAATAAAGAAAAAAAAAAAAATGAAGAAAGTCTGAGCCTTATGAGAGACCCCAAGAAGTATAACTTATGGCTAATCAGAATTCCAGAGTCTTGGGGTGATACTGTGGGTGAAGCACTAGGTTGCTAACTGCAAGGTCAGTGCTTCAAATCCATTCCTTGGGAGCCCTATGAAGGGTTTCAATTTGTTATAACTGACTTGGTGACAATTAGCATCAACAACACCAACAATTGAAATTCTAGAACAGGAAGAAACAATAAAGAACAAAGAGAAAATTTTTGAAGAGCTTTTGCAAGAAAATATCCTTAACATCATAAAAGACAAGAAGATAGGCATACAAAAAGCCGAACAAATCCCAAACAGGCTAGACCCCAAAAGAAAACCCCAAGACATATCATAATCAAATTTTCCAAAACCAAAGACAGGGAAAGAATTCTGAGAGCAGCTTTGAAACAATAAAAAGTTACCTACAGAGGAAAACCAGTAAGACTAAATTCTGATTGTTCAACAGAAACCATGTAAGTAAGAAGGCAAAAGGAAAAGATCTACAAAATTCTGAAAGAAAAAATGTTCTCAGCCAAGAATCAAAATTGTCCTTCAAATATGAAGGCAAAATTGGAACATTTCCAGATAAGAAAAAATTAAAAATGAATTTGTAGTAACTAGACAAAAATTACACACATACAAAAAAGCCTTAAATGATATCCTTTGGACTGAGAAACAAAAACAGCAGACAACAACCTTAGATTGCATATACAGTAACATCATCCAGAATTCAATCCAGATATAGAAGTATCAAAAGTAAAAGAAAAATCTACAAGACTGAAAAGAGGAACCAGAGATAACAATTTATATGAAGACAACTGCAAACAATAAGAAAGAAAAATGTAGTTGTAGAGCTTCCAAATGGCTAGGAAGTCAAGTAGATTTCAAAATAAAGCAGAATGTTTAAAACTATAGAAGAAATTAACAAATTATAGGGTAGCTTCAAAGAAACTTAATACAGCTTCACATAAAGTCAAGAAAAAGATAAACCAAAAAGATTTAGTAAACATAAAAGTAACAAAAATTAAGAAATTTACAAGTAAAAACACACGCAAAATGAATTTAGTACAGACAATTATGCAGAACAAATGAACCAGCAACACCACAAACAAAAACAAAAGTAAGCACACATACACACACTCAGCAAAATGACTGTAATCAATTCTTAATTATGGAGAATTACACTAAATATAAGTGGGTTAAACACGCCAGTCAAGAGACAGAGAGTAGTAGAATTGCAAAGGAAAACAGGATTCTTCATTATAAGTCTACAAGAGACACACCCTACACACAGAGGCAAAGATAGACTGAAAACTAAAGGATGGAAAAATGTATCAAGCTAATGGCAATCAAAAATCAACAGGAGTGGCAATATTAATTTCTGATAAAGTGGACTTCAATAATAACAGACAAGGATATTGTATCTTAATTAAAGGGTTAATTGAACAAGAGGACATAATCATAATATATTCCCTTTGTGCTCCCTATGAAAAAGCCTCAAAAAACATAAATCAAACTCTAATAGAATTGGAGAAAGAAATGGACACATTTTTTTATAATAATTGTTGTTGTTGTTAAGTGCTGTAGAGTTGGTATTGACTCACAGCGACCCTGTATAGGATTTCCAAGGCTTTTTAAATCTTTGTGGGAGCAGAAAGCCTCATCTTTCTCCTGCTGAGCAGCTGGCAGGCTGGAACCACAGACCTTGCAGTTCGCAGTCTTGTGCTTATAATAACTCCCCATAATAACAGTAGGAAGGACAAAAGAACTAGAACAAAATCAACAGAGACACATAACTAAACAAAATATTCAACCAAGTTGACCTCATAGACTTATGCAGGGCACTCAACCCAAGTTTAGCACATTACACATTTTTTTCCCAGTGCACATGAAACATTCTCCAGAATAAATCATATGATAGGTCACAAAGTAATCCTCAATAAATTTAAAAACATCAAAATACTACAAAGCATCTTTTCAGATCACAATACTCTAAAAGTAGAAATAACAATATGAAGATTGAAGGGGGAAAAAAATAAAATACATGCAAACTGAATGACATCCTGCTTAAAATGTACAGACTAATAGAAAAACTATAAATTATTTGTATTAAATGAAAACAAAAACATAACCTACCAATACCGTTGTGATCCAGCAAAAGCAGTAGTTAGAGAGCAATTTATAGCAAATAAACACACACATTAAAAAAAAAAAAAGAAAGAAAGAACCAAACTAACAGATTAACACAACACCTCCATGAATTAGAAAACAACAGCAAAGTAAGCCGACAGCCAACAGAAGAAAAGAAACAATAAAGATTTGAGCAGAAACAAATGACATTGAAAAAGGAAAAACAATGAATGAATCATCAAGACAAGAAGTTGGTTCTTTGAAAGGATTGATACAATCTACAAAGCAGTGGGAAATCTAATAAAAGAAAAGGAGAAGATGTAAATAAAATGCATAAGATTCAATACTGGTGAAGTCATACCAGAACAAACAGAAGTAAAAAGATAGTAACAGAATACTGTGAAGAATCTATAAAGATAATGCAATCCCAATCCAGATTACAGCGTCATTATTTAAAGAAATGAAAAACCTGATAACTAATTTTATATGGAAAGGAAAGTGACCCAAAATAAGCAACGCATTAGTTAAGAAGAAGAACAAAGTTGGAAGTCTCTCTATTCCTGATTTCAAAATCTACTACACAGCCACAGTTGTCAAAACAGCCTGGTAATATTTCTCGTTGTTAAATGCCATCGAATTGGTACTTACCCATAGTGACCTTATGCACAGCAGAACGAAACACTGCCTGTTCCTAGGCCAACCTCACTACTGTTGCCATGCTTGAGTCCATCGATGCTGCCACTTGGCCAATCTATCTCATTGGGGTCTTCCTCTTTTACTCTGACTCTCCACCTTACCAAACATGATATCCTTCTCCAGTGACTTGTCCCTTCTGATATGTCCGAAGTATAAGAGATGAATTTTGGCCATCCTGGCCTCCAAGGAGCCCTCTGTCAGCACGTCTTCCAACACGGATCTATTGGTTCTTTTGGC
>NW_006408561.1:6234228-6240992 GCF_000296735.1 Chrysochloris asiatica
AAATTAGAAACATGTGCATCAAAAGATTTTGCCTAATGAGTTAAAATGAAGTGCACAGATTGAGAAAAAAAAATTTTAAAGACATTAACAGACAATGGACTGATCTCTAAGATTTATAGAAAATGACAACACCTCTACAAGATAAAGACAAGCAACTACATTAAAAAATGGGCAAAGGAGATAATCAGAAACTTCAAACAGAGAAGACATCAAATGAACAACAAGCATATGAAGAAATTTTCATGATTTTTAGTTATTGTTGTTAAGTGCTGTGGAGTTGGTTTCAACTCATGGCAACCATGTATAGAGTTTCCTAGGAGTGACTGGTGAGTTTGAACCACCGACCTTGCTGTTAAAACTCACCTTATGGTCAGTGCATTATCCTATAGCACCACACCAAGACTCCTTTTAGTCATTGTTGTTGTTGTGCAGTGACATCAAGTTGGTTCCAACCCATAGTAACCTTGTGTAGGGTTTCCAAGTAGCAGCTAGTGAGTTTGAACCTTGCTTGGGCTTGTGGTTCAAACAGATCTTTTGGTTCAATGATTTATCCCACTGCACCACACCAGGACTCCTTATTAGTTATTGCTGTTGTTATTAAGTAACCTTGAGTTGATTCTGATCCATAACAACCCTGTATAGTGTTTCCCATGAGTAGCTGGTGAGTTCGAACCACCAACCTTGTAATTCAAACTGAACTTACGGTCTACTGCATTATAACACAATGCCACAACAGGACTCTATTAGTCATTACAGAGATGCAAGGCAAATCAACAATGAGATATCATCTCATCTCAGCATTAATAGAAAAAAAAAAAAACAAAACCAGAAAATAACAAATGTTGACAAAGACGTGGACAGACTGGGATCCTCCTACGTTTTTGTAAAATGGTGCAACCACTGTGGAAAACAATATGGCACTTCTTCATAAAGTTGGAAACAGAATACTATGGCCCCAAATCCCTCTACTTAGTATATATCCTTAAGAAATAATAGCCACAGCACAAGTAGATACATATACACTCATGTTCATCATAGCACTATTCACAATAACAAAAAGATGGAGACAGCCTAAATGCCCATCACTGGGAGAATAATCAAAGTTTGGTGCATACCCACAATGAAATATTATGCAACATTGAAGAATAACAATGAATCTGTGAAACACCTCGTAACATGGCTGACCCCAAAGAACTTTGTGCTATAGATATAAAAGCACTATTCACAATAGTAAAAAGATGGAGACAGCCTAAATGCCCATCAACAGAAGAATGGTTAAACAAACTTTGGTATAAACACACAATGCTGAAGAATAAAGATGTATCTGCAAAACACCTCATGACATGGATGAACCTGGAGAAAAATATGCTAAAATAACTGCTCAGAATAAACCTTAAGTTTAGGTTTAAAAATAAACAAAAAAAACCCTAAGCTCTTAATACTCTAATTATTGCCAGAAACCATGCAGGCAATAAGCAATGGGATAAATTATATAAAACTCTGAAAAAAAAGAAAAATAGACTTCCAACCAAGAATATTATGCTCAGCAAAGCTGTCCCTCAAACAAGGCAGTGCAATAGAATATTTCCAGATAAACAAAAATTAAATAAATTTCTAATAATCAGAACAACTTTACAAAAAATACTCAAGTGTGTTCTTTGGATTGAGAATCAACAACATCAGACAACAACCTGAAAGTAATGTATACCACCCAGAACTCAATTCAAATATAGAAATATTTTATGCTGAGTGAAATTAGTCAACCAAAAAAGGAGAAATATTGTATAAGATCATTGTTTTGAGATTTATGATGTGGTACTGTAGAATGAACACTGGACTGTGAACCACAAGATTGGCAGTTCAAACCCACCAGCTACTCCTCAGAAACCCTAGACAGGGTTGCTATGAGTTGAGCTATGAATTGACTCAATTGCACTTAACAAAAAAAACTGTTGTAAAAAGTTAAGGGAAGGTTTTCTTGCTGAGAGAAACATTCTATGATGGTTATCAGTGGTGGGAGAGAAGGGAAAATTATCCACAGGTTATAGGGTAGACATGTTAACATGGGTAATGGGACAGGCAATATACAACAAGAGGAAGATTGGCAAAGGAAAGATTAAGGTAGCAGAAGACAAAAAGGAACGTAGGAGTTAAAGTGAATAGACATAAACACTGTAAACTAATAGTACATGAAGGGGATTTCAATCATTTTAATGAAACAAAGTACATGATTTGTTGAATGGAAAACTATGATCTGCTCACTCAGTTTTCACTCTAGTTACAATAAAAGGTTAAAAAAGGATGATAGAGCAAACATTCAGGTAAAATATTAATTAAAATTAAGAACATTTAAAGGGAAAGTCTTAGTATTGGACTGTGATTAATAAAGAAAATAAAACTTGATTAACGATAGTATTTGTTATTGTTGTTAAGTACCCTCAAGTCGATTCCATTCATAGCGACCCTGTGTAGGGTTTCTGAGAAGTAGCTGGTGAGTTTGAACTGCTGACAATAGCATATGGAGCCATATAACTCTCAATTGGATAGTTATCAAGTTACAATTAATAGTCCATTGAAAATCTTAATTGTATGTACTGTTAAATTAATCTTAATAATAATTCATCACTTTCAATGGCAATTTTAAGATTAATACTTGAAATGAATGACTGCATAATTTTAATGACTTAAAATTTGATTACGTGATAGATCATTCAATTGATTAACTTGGGAGTGATGAAGTTTCTTTTATTATAGAGGTAGTTTCTTTTGAGAGTAATCAAATTTACTTTATGGCTAAATTGATTTCATAACATATTTGCTCGAAATATAAACGCAACCTATTTCTAATGATGGAAAAGTTTGTTTAGTGATGGTAACAGGTTCAATTGTGGTATTGCTATCACTCTGGTAGATATTAAACTGTGGAATAAGTAGGCTGTTAGGCACCATGGAAGTACATGATTTATAAGAAAAGATGCACTGACGTCGAATCATAGAATAATCTAGTGAATACAATATCAGTTACCTTTACAACTGCCAATTCAAGTTAGAACTGAATTTGAGATTACTTATAAAGAAATAAGTTTTGGCTTCAGTCTTTGACAAATACACTTTAAGCATATTTTAGAACTGATTTTATTCCTTGATATTGTAATTTGTTTGACTTTCATCAATGTGTTTTACTTTCAATTAATTTAGAAAGAAATTTTTGGTATTTTAGAAAATGTTGCATGACATATATCACTCAACTCCCAAATTGAGATACATAAACTATCTCCCATTATTTAATTTTTAATTTAAGGCAATTTTTCACTCATTCTTGGAATTATACTCACTTAATTCTAGAGTCCTGCTGTGGTGCTGTAGGATAAGCACTGGACAACTAACAGAAAGGTCAGCAGTTCAAACTTACTAACCACTCTTCAGAAACCCTATACAGGGTCACTATGTGTTGGAACTGACTCCACACCACTTAACAACCACCACCACAACAAACGTGATGTATTATCCTACTCATATATTGTTAAATTATATTTTCTAATATTTTGTTTAGGATTATTGAATCTGTGTTCATGAGAAAGACTGATCTGTAATTATACTTTCCCTGGTCCTCATTCATTTTGTGATCAAAAGTTCTTAACCCTGTCAGAAAAAGTTGGAAGTACTTTTTTTATTCTATTCTCTCTTTAAAAAAAAATCATGTTGTTGTTGTCGCTAGGTGCTATTGAATGGGTTCCAACTCATTGCAACATACACATAACAGAACAAAACACTGCATGATCCTGCACCATCCTCACAACTGTAGTTTTATTTGAGCCCAATGCTACTGCCACTGTATCAATCCATCTCGGGGTTGGCAGTGTAGTGAATTAGTTCATATGACTTTCGGACCTATAGCTCTTATACATTTCAATAAACAACTTTTTCTTGATGGGTCTGTGTAGGAAAGATGTGAGAAAACACTGATAGGATGATAGGATTCAACTGTGATTCTTAACAAAGTTAATTTGGACTATAAAATCTTGGAGCTCTAATGTAGTTTTAAAATGAATCATTTCATACTCAAGAGGGGGAATCTCACTGCCATCAAGAAGAAAGAACCAGGATTGGAGAATGCCTTTTGGACCCCAAGATCAACCTTTTGGACCCCAAGATCAACCCAGGAACAGAGAGTTGTGACACTGGAGGAGTAGCAGAGAAGCAACAGCAACAGACCCAAGAACAAGAGCACAAGGCAGAGTGGTGGGCTTTCCAGTCCATAGAGTAAGGAAAACTGAATGACTTTGAGAAAGAGACTTGTTTGAAGATTGGGGTCATTCCAAATACTTAATTGGGGTGGCCAGGTTTACTGACCCATGGAGCTAGCGCTGAGTAGCTTCAAGCTGTCTTATGGTAGTGTGGTGTGTCTTGTGACATTAATGTTGCTGTTGTTAAATGCCATCGAGTCCATTCTGACCCATAGCAACCCTGTTTAGGGTTTCCAAGGAGCAGCTGGTGAGCTGGAACCACCGACCTTTCAGTTTAAACCACTTTGCAGTCAGACTGCCCCTTAGGGTTTCCAAGGTAATCATTTCAGAAACATATTGCTACATCCTTCTCCCTTGGAAATACTGATGATTATAAATGCTAGCAGTTTGGTTAACAGTCAAGTTCTTAACATCTGTACCACTAAGGTTCTTTGATCCAGTGTCTATTCACATTGTAATGTTTCTAATAGGAATGGTCTTTAAAAGTTTGTTGGAAAATGCCATTATGTCTTAATTCCGTTTGTCTCAGAACAATTTGGAGTCCTGGTATGGCACTGCTGGACAATGTGCTGAACTGCAAAGTCAGTTTGAACCATAACGTTATGGGTCAGAACTAACTCTACCACACTTAGCAATGGCAACAACATCAGTAACAATTGAAGTCCATGTCTATAGCTTAACAATGTTATAATAAAGAAATAATTGTTTTGGCTTAAATTTTAAACAAGATTAGAAATCAATAGAAATATTTTCTCACGTTATTATGATTCCTTATAAAACAAGCTGGAGGTGGTTTATAATCAATCTTTTATGCACCAGTGGCATTTGTGACTATGAAAATGATCAGCAGATAAATACTGATTTTTTTACCATGCAACAAGAATCAAGTGGAGTCTAGATAGTTATGGTTCCTAAACTCAAGGAATTTAGAGTCATTAAATTTATAAATATAACCTTAAAATAACCAGTCAGTCATCTGTCAGTTTGCCATACTGTGGTGGAAATATCCACAGGCTACAAGGAAGACCATGTGTTAGTAATACACAATGTAATACACAATAACAGACAGTTGTGTTTCAAGACAGATCTTGATACGTTCTTTTCTATGATGAACAGAAGGTCATTCCTTTTCAATTTTTCATTCCTAGCATAGTAAACCATAAGGTTTTCAGTGACGAAATATTTGGAAGTGGCCCTGCTCTCCTTCTTTCTTGTCTGTCTTAGTCTGGAAGCTCATCTGAAACCTTTCCACCAAAAGTTATCCTATTGGTATTTAAAATACTGGTGACAAAGCTTCCAAAATTACAGCAACATGCATGCTCATATGCAAGTTCAGGCTGTAGCTGAATTAAAGCAAATCATTGAGAGCCAAAATATGACCTTGCACATATTCCACCTGAATTTGGAGAGCATCTCAATAACAGATTTGATGCATTAGACATTAATGACTGAAGACCAGAAGAGTTGTGGGATGGTATCAAGAGCATCATAGAGGAAGAAAGCTAAAGATCATTGAGAAGACAAGAAAGAAGAAAAAGACCAAATTGGATGTCAGAAGAGACTCTGAAACTTGTGCTCCAGCATAGAGATGCTAAAGCGAATGGAAGGAATGAGGAGATAAAAGAGCTGAATAGAAAATTTCAAAATGCAGCTTGAGAAGAAAAAGTCAAATATAATGATGAAATGTGTGAAGATCTGGAGTTAGACAACCAAAAGGGAAGAACACACTCAGCATTTCTCAAGCCGAAGGAACTGAAGAAAAAACTCAGACCTAGGCTTGCGATATTGAAGGATTCTATGGGAAACATATTGAATGATGCAAAAAGGACTGAAAAAAGAAGGAAGCAATACACAGAATTACTGTACCAAAAACAAATGGCCAATATTCAGCCAATTCAAGAAATCACTTATGATCAAGAGCCAATAATCCTGAAGGAAGAAGTCCAAGGTTCACTGAAGGCACTGGCAAAGGATAAGACTCAAGGAGTTAATAATACAAATCAGAATCTTTCAACAAACAGATATGGCACTGGAAGCACTCACTCATCTATGCCAAGAAATCTAGATGACAGGTACCTGCCCCATTGATTGGATGAGATACATATTTGTGCCCATTCCAAAGAGAGGTGATGCAACAGAGTATGGAAATCATAGGATAATATTGTTAGTATAACTTAAAAATAATATTTTGCTTAATAAAATTCATAAATAGTATATTGAAAGGGATCTGCCAGAAGCTCAAGTGGGATTCAGAGGAGGATGTGGAATGAGGGATATCACTGCTGACATCAGATGGACCTTGGCTGAAAGTAGAGAATACCAGAAAACTGTTTACCTGTGCTTTATTGACTATGTAAAGGCTTTCAATTATGTGGATCATGACAAGCTATGAGCAAAATTGATTCAATAAGTATTCTGGAACACTTAATTGTATACATGAGGAACCTGTACATAGGCCAGGAGCCTGTTATTTGAACAGAATTAGAGAACACTGAATGACTTAAAACTAGCAAAAAT
>NW_006408561.1:6243027-6258447 GCF_000296735.1 Chrysochloris asiatica
AGAAAAAGAGGAAGACCCCCAACGAGATGGATTGGCCAAGTGGCAGCATCAATGGACTCAAGCATGACAACAGTAGTGAGGCTGGCCCCTGATTGTGCAGTGTTTCATTCTGCTGTGCATAAGGTCACTATGGGTCAGTACCAACTCAATGGCACCTAACAACAACAACATTATAATGGGAATAGGCCACTCCCACACAGAATCATGCTTTTAATTAATCAGCTTCTCATAGCCACTCATCATAGAGTTAACTAGGCCTGTATTAAGTTTTATCACTATGGAAATAAGCACATCTTAACTGCTAAACCTTTGGAAATCCTGGCCTAGTCAAGCTGACACACATTACAACCTCAAAGAAATTGGAATTTGAGGGAATAAGAAAGAGAAATGGTCTGGGATGAGTTAAGTAGACACCCTTCCTTCCTTTAGTACAGAAAATAACAGCTGAAAAGAAAGAAGTGTTCTCAGGAACTATCTGTGTTTCAGTTGAAGCAGGGAAGTAAAAAGTAACATTTGAGGACAAAGGACATTTTGTAATATGTAATTTTTGTTACCATCATCAATATTTTGAAGTCCTTCCTAAGGAAAATTCATGTAAGGCACTTGGCTATACTTATCAGGGATCCCTGGAATTTCTTATTTATTTGGACAATAAAAATTAGTGGAAAGTCCAGAATTCACCATATTTAATAATGGTGTCTACTGGTGTGGTGCTGTGGGTTAATGTACCAGACTGCAAAGCCATTTGAACTGCAAGGTTGATGGTTCAAGCTCACCAGCTGCTCCTCGGAAACCCTATACAGGGTTGCTATGGGTCAGAGGCGACTCCATGGCACTTAACAACAACAACAACTCAAGCGTGGCAACAATTGTGAAGTTGGCCCAGGAACAGGCAGTGTCTCGTTCTATTGTGCATAGGGTCACTAAGTCGGTACCGACTCGATGACACCTAACAACAACAACCTATAAAGCAGAAAAGTAAAGTGAATTCTCCATCAATTCTTAGAATAGACAAGGGGGCTTCAAAAAGTTCATAGAAAAAAAAAAAATCTGTTATCTTTTCATTCCGTTTTCCCACAACATTTGGAAGCCCCTTTGTAATTTGTGTTGTGGTTATAGATTATTACTGCTAAACTGATAATGCTTGGTCATCCATTTAATGCTGTATAACCTAACTATCAAAAAGTATGAATGCTTCAATCCTATAACTCTGCCATTTATACACTGTATTGTCTTGAACAAGTGACTCAACATTCTGTGCCTCAATTTCTTTATCTGTAAAGAGGACTAGTGACTGCACTATTCCTTATAGTGTCCTCTGTACAATCCTTAGAATGTTTTTTGGCACAAAATAAGCAATATAGCTTAACTTTGTGGCACAGGAGAATAAGTTCTCAACTGCAAAGATGGTTTGAACTGCAAGGTCGGCAGTTCAAATTCACCGGCTGCTCTTTAGAAACTCTACACAATACAGGATCCCTATGGGTCAGAACCAACTCCATAGCATTTAACAATAATAACAATTATCATCATGATATAAATATATACTCACTCACGTGTATTCAAAAGAATCTTAAAACGATTATGCTTTTTAAAAAAAGATCAATCAGTCCCCTACTTTAAAATCCCCTATTTTCCCTTTATTGCTCTTAGAATGAAATGGAACTCCTTTCTGTGACCTACTCCTTCCTACTTCTCCAGTTTCATCTCTACATCATTCTCCCCTCACCATTTCTGAAGGTCAGGGCTCCATTCTTTCCCAGCCATTGGCATTTGCAAAGATTTATGCTCCACGGAACTAATACTCCTCCTTGAGGTTCATTTGTGTTCATAACATCCCTGGTGCATTCGGTTGAGCTTCACTTGCCCTTTTTCTTAATGCTCCACATTGGAAAATATGAAGAAATACCCCTTGGCCCTACATAAAACATCACAGCTTGAAGCATGAAGTTCTCAGAAGCAGAATAAAACACTTCAGTATTTAAAAGTTAATCAGCATTTTAATTACTGTGCTTTAAGCTTTTCTTTTAAAAGGAGATGCAAAGCACATCCATGCTGACAAACCAAGTGGAGTCTGATATTACTTGAAATGTCAATTAAAAACCCTTGAAAGGGAAGCCACAGTAAGGTACTAACAACCTGGTGAGGGTACAAGAATCCCCTGGGAACCATGCCCTCTTCTGATGGCCTGTACTTGTGCCTGGGGCTTGGATTCCCTGCATCCCCAGGAACAAAAGGCAGGATTTTACAGGATGCATCAGAAGAGCAGCAATAGCAAGACTGTGTCAAGGTTGTTCTTCTGCCAGCAGAGCCTTTTGTTCTGGCGTGCTAGAATGCTAAGCTGGCTGCAAAGGAAGAGTGACATGAGCTCATGGAAATGTGGGCTTTGATTAAATGATTATTCTAAATAAAGCTGCTTTGCTTCTTCAAAATCCAAAGCTGAAGTTCAGGATGGGGAAGAACCCAAGTATTTTCCCCTCCCTTTGACAACCTCAAATAATGAGTTGTTTAAAATACCCAATTTTTTGTGAAGTTTTGTCAGTTCTAAACCCAGCAGGCAGTTTGTTTCTTGTCAGTTTCCAACCCTTTTTTGGCAGACTGTACTATTTCATTGTGAGCTCTGGTCTGCTAGTAAGTCCTGACTTAAACCTTCTGCAGGGTCATAGAGCCCTAAGAATTTTCAGCATTAATGACAGAGATTTTGAAATGAAAAATAATCTGTTTTCTTTTCTCAAGCAGTGGAAATATCCTAGGGCTGTTCATTACTTTGTACTTTGTTGATCAATTTTTCATATGTAGCCAATTCAGCCAACTTGTTAATCCATATCCCTTCAGGAAGCTTTGTCATTGCCCCTCATTTGCATACTGTAATGTTGTTGGAGCTGTCATTCCACTTATGCTAATCTGTTTCAGAACCCTATAAATACATTTGACAGGGCTGAGGCATCTTCCAGGAAGCAGAAAAAGCACAAATGCAGGCAGGTTTTTCTGGGGTTAGAAAAGATCAGTCTGATATCTCAATTTCTAGACTTCTCACATGTTTTGGTAAAGGTATTGGTCTTCCACAAAAAAAATAAAAATAAAAAATTAAAGAAAGCAATACCATCAATTTCTATGAACTTCAAATGATTTGAAGATGCAGGACTGAGATGATCTAGGAAAGATAAACAGCATACAATACAACATCAGACAGGTTTCATGAAATACAGAAGGTGGAATAAATCTTAGCAGTTACCTAGAAAACCAACTCATTTTGCAGATGAGACTGAGACTCACCCAGCTAAGTAATGGTAGAAATGAGTTCAGAGTTCAGGTCTTCTAACTCTCACTCCAATATTCTTGGGTTTGCCACTTCCCAGCTTCTGGACATTAAATGTTCCAAAGAGTCACTGCTGTTGTTGTTGTTGTGTGCAGTTGAGTAGGTTCTAACCCATAGCAACCATGTATGTGGTTTCTGAGGAGCACCTGGTGAGCTTAAATCACCAATCTTACGGTTAAAACCAACTTTACAGTCCAGCTCAATAACCCTCAGCACTACACCAGGACTCCAAAAAGTCACTAGCAGCTATAATTAATTAATGTAGCTCTTATCAATTAAAATAAATAAACCAAACCAAACATATTAGTCACTTACACTGACATGCTCCAATAACACCTTGAAACAAGTCTGTTATAATGGAGACTATATTTAACTATTTATGTGTCTGTCTTTCTAATTAGATTGTCCTCAAAACAGGAACTACTTTTCAGCATTCCTAGTGCCTATATAAGTCTTGGAGTCCTGGTGTGGCACTGTGGGTTAATGCACCAAATTGCAAAGCCATTTGAAGTGCAAGGTCGGTGGTTCAAGCTTACCAGCTGCTCCTTGGAAACCCTATACAAGGTTGCTATGGGTCGAAATCGACTCAACAGCACTTAACAACAATATAAATCTTAGTTGAAAATCAAGGCTCAATAAATATTAATTGAATTGATTAATTGAATTCTTATATATCTATCACAATGGGAAAAGAGATAAAGCCAAGTCTCTAGTTAAGGTAGATATTTCAGAATTTTCCCATTGCTACCATGTTGTGTGCTGTTGACTCTGAAATTGCAGCAAGATCTTTTACTTATGCAGCTCTCTTTATTATGTAAGTGAAAAGATGAAGCAGTGGGGGAACAATAACTTTCTCTAAAATAACCACTCAGGATCTCAGTATCAAAAACAAAACAAGAACTTATAAATTATTAAGTGATTGCTCTTTGTGTTTATAGTACATTGTTCATTTCAGGAACTCCCTGTGCTTTTGGAGAATCAACTCCTTTATCTTGACAACACTTTAGAGGTGGATAGGGGGTAGTATTATTTTGTTGATAGCAGAAACGAGACACAGTGGGGTTAAATGATTTGCTTGGGGTCACACAGGGCTTATTCTGTGTTTGTTATTTGTTTAGAGGTTGCTCTGAAAAGGATCGCAGCTCTATTGTAGAGAAGCTATTAGGTAGCCATGGTTCAGTGTCTCATCTTTGGGATTTTTTGTTTACAGTGAAAGTTATGATGTTAGGTATGGGCTAAGCTAAGCATGTACCCACCACATTGTAATGAAGATTTGTGCTCTCAGAGGAACAGAAACAAGAACAATTGCTTTCCTCTACCCCTTATCCCCTCTGTATTTATCCTCTTTCCTAACAGCAGGTACTCTTTCCTTGTATACTACTTTTTTCCCCCTTATAAACAGCTACATATATACAGGTTCTTCTATATAAAATTTGAATTTTAAATTTATTGCCTATACTCAGTGACCCACTATTATTAAGTAAATTTGGACTCATAACAACCCTGTACAGAGATCTCAAGATGGTAATCTTTATGCAGCAGAAAGCCTCATCATTCTCCTGTGGAGTAAGTGACTAGTGGGCTTGAACTGCTGATTTTGTGGTTAGCTGACCAGTACTTATCCTATAGTACCACCCGAGATTCTTTATTGTCCCAAAGAATTTAAAATAAAATGTTTTTCTCTTGGTATGATTCCAGTGGGAGATTATTACTGACTTTTAAGCACTTTACTCTCAAAGTAGCATTAGAGGTACATGAAAAATACTCACTAGATATTACAGTTACCCCCTCACTCATAAGGTGATGGATATATTGAGATGCTGGTCATTTCCATTAAAAACTTGTTGATTGTTTGTACACATACTGTGCCATGAGTAATAGCAATAACAAACATTGATACATGGCTTTATTGAGTCCATTTTGTTGGTTAGTTGCCATAGAGTTGGTTGTAACTCACAGCAACCATACATACAACAGTACAAAACATTGCTCAGTTATGTAACATGCTCACAATCCTTTCTATGTTAGAGTTAATCCATCTTATTGGTCTTCCTTTTTTTCACTGACGCCAGAAGTAGATGGCTTTAACAAACAGAAATTTATTTCTCACAGTTTGTCGTTACTGTTTTTGTTAGGTACCACAGAATCAATTCTAACTCAAAGTGACTCTATGTACTTTTTTCATTGGAAGTATATGAATGACCTGGTCAAATTTTTTTTCTTTTCTCATAAGTCTGTTCAAATTTTCTGCTTTCTTCTGTGTTCGTTTAGGTAGGTCATGTTTACCTAAATATTTACACAAGTCTACTAGATTTTCATATTTGTTGGAGTACAACTCTTCATGTTGTTACTTGTTAGGTGCTGTCAAATCAATTCCATCCCATAAAGATTCTATGTTTAACAGAATGAAACTCAATCCAGAACTGCACCATCCTCTCAATTTCTGCTGTGCAAGAGCCCATTGCTATTACCACTGTGCAAATCCATCTTGTTTGGGGTCTTCTTTTTTTCTCAGACCCTCAACTTTGCCAAAAAATGATATCTTTCTTTCAAGAGGGACTGGTCCCTCTTGATAATATGTCTGAAGTATGAGAGACTAAATCTTGTCATCCTGGCTTATAAGGAGCATTCTGACTGTACTTCGTCCAACAGAGATTTGCTTGTTCTTCTGGAAGAACTGTTAATATTCTTCTCTAGCACTATAACTCAAATGCATAAATTCTACAGTCTTCCTTATTCATTGTCCAACAATCACATTCATATGAAGCTATCGAAAACACTAGGGATTGGGTCAGGTGCACTGAGTTCTCAAACCTTTTCTTTTGAGCACTGTAAAGAGATTTCATGCAACAGATTTGCCCAATGTTTGATTTCTTGACTGCTGCTTCTGTGAGAGCTGATAGTAGATCCATGCAAAATGAAGTCTCTGACAACTTCAATCTTTTCTCCATTGGTAAGAATGTTGTTTATTGGTCTAGTGGTGAGGAGTTTTGTTTTCTTTACATTGAGATGTTATCTATAACCATGAAGGCTGTGGTCTTTGATCTTCATCAGTAAGTGTTTTAATATCTCTTCACATTCAGCAAACAAAGTTGTATCATTTGCATATCTCAGGTTGTTAATGACTCTTCCTTCAATCCTGATGCCACATTCTTCTTCATATAATCCAGCTTCTCAGATTACTTGCTCTGCGTACAGATTAAATAACTATGGTGAAAGAATATAGTTCCTGGCACACACCTCTCTTGATTTTAAAGCATCAGTGTCCCCTTGATCTTATTGAATGATTGCCTCTTGACCTATGTACAGAGTCTTCATGAGCACAATTAAGTGCTCTGGAATATCCATTTTCTGCAATGTTGTCCATAACTTGTCATGATTCACAGACTCAAAAGCCTTTGCATAGACAATAAAGCACAGGTAAATATCGTTCTGGCTTTCTCTATTTTCAGCCAAGATCCATCTGACATCTGCACTGAAACCCATCATTCCACATCCTCTTATGAATCTGCCTTGAACACCTGGAAGTTCCCTATAAATGTACGATTACAGCTACTTTTGAATTACTGTTAGCAAAATTTTACTTTCATGTGGTATTAATGATATTGTCTGATGATTCACACATTCCATTAAGTGAACTCTATTTGGAATTCACACAGATATGTATCCCTTCCAATCATTTGGCCAGGTAGCTGTCTTCCAAATTTCTTGGTATAGATGAGTGCATACCCCCAGTTTTGCATCAGTTTATTGAAATGTTTCCATTCACATTCCATCAGTTATTCCATCAGAGTCTTACTCTAGTTTTGACAGATGATATGAAACTTTTCCATTGTCTTTTTCCACAGATGTGGTCTATCTGATTTCTTTGTATTCCATCTGGTGAGCTTCATGTGTACAGTTATCTTTTGTGTTGTTTCAAAAAGGCATTTGCAATGAAGAAGTGTTGCAAAATTTTATCATGCAATCTCCAGCATCATTTCTATCACCAAAACCTTAGTTTGCGACTACCGATCCTTCCTCTTTGTTTCACTCCATTACATTCCAATCATCGGTAATTATCAATACATCTTGATTACATATTTGATCAATTTCAGACTGAGGAACTTAGTAGGATTTGTCAATTTCATCACTACAGACTTTTGTGGTTGGTGCAGATATTTGAATAATAGGTGTATTAACTGATCTTCCCTGTAGGTGTATGAGTATTATCCTATCACAGACAGCATTATACTTCAAGATAGCTCTTGAAATGTTTGTGTTTTTGTTTTGATGATAGATGCGTGCCATTCTTCTTTAATTTTTGGTTCCCAATTGTCAGATTCAAAATGACCACTACCAGTTCATTTCAGCTCATTGGTGGTAGTTATGTGCTGTGGAGTTGGTTCCGACTCATAGCAACCCTGCATAGGGTTTCCAAGGTTTATGGGAGCAGCAAGGCTCATTTTTCTCCTGTAAAAGGGCTAATAGTTTTGAATTGCTGACCTTGAGGTCAGCAACCTGACTCGTAAACACTATGCTACCAGAGCTGCTTTTCAGCTCATTATTGCCTAGGAAATCAATCATTATTCATTCCATTTCATTTAAAAATTTTTTCAGTTTGCCTAGATTCATATTTTATACATTCCATGTTCCAATTATTAATGAAAATTGTTGGTTGTTTTCCCTCTTTTTGATTTTCATCCCTAGACAAATGAAGGTTCCAAAAGCTTTACTCCTTTGCATCATCATCATCACCACAGTGAACTCTATTTTGAAGCAACAGCTATTCTTCAGTTGTATTTGCCTTCTAAACTGAGGGGCTCATTTCCTGCTAATATATCTGACAATATTTTGGTGCTATTCATAACGTTTCAATATTTAATATTCTGGTGCTATCTAACAGTGTTTCGCTGCTATTCATAAGGTTTTCAATGATGAAGCATTCAGAAGTAGTCCACCTTCACTGTTTCCTAGTCTGTGTTAGTCTGGAAACTCATCTGAAACTTTTCAACCATGGGTGACCCTGATGGTACTTTAAATACAGGTGGCATAGTTTCCAGCATCACAACAATATGTGAGCTACTAACAGTACAATGAACAGCATACAAGTGTGGTAAAACAGCAGTAGGTAATGATTTTAGATATCTAGGATAGCAACAATACATATATAAAATATTTACCTAGTCCCTGTCACGATACTGTTAACCAATTGATGCTTGACAGTTCCCTAAACTGCTTTGTATCTTCTCCTTTTATTTTAACTCTAAGAAGAAATAAGGAATCTGAGGGATCCACTGATGATTCTTTCTATACCTGTATGTTTAATCAGTACACAAACAATTGGGGAATATAGTTAAAATACATTATGATCCAGGAGGTGGACTAGGATGGGCCAGAAATTTTGTATTTTTAATAATCTTTTAAGTTTAATAAAATGCCTCAGAGAGTATGATTTTTGTTACAAGATTGTAGGTGAGCATTTGTGGAAAAAAGTACATAGGATCGGTTGGTACAACTATAAAGTCAGGTCTTCCTTCTCAGTTGAACAAACACCATTGCTTGTTAATATTCTGTAATTCACTCTCTTGCTTTTTGCATAAATTACTTTAAAATTTCTTCAAATAATTCTTTCTTGCCTATATTTTCATTCTTACATCTCTTAAAACAGTGGTTCTCAACCTTGTTGCACAATAGAATCATCTGGGGAGATTTTAAAACTACCAGTGTTGAGACCATATTCAGTACCAAGTAAATCAGCATCTCCAAGACAGGATGTAAGTTTTTTTGACTAGCCAATTGATTTCAAAGTTGCAGTGAAGCTTAAGGGTCTTGAATCTAGAATAGGAACAACTTCTAGCCACCATATGTTCAATTTTCTCTCATTGTATTCATGCTTAAATTCCTTCCCATCTATTTAAGGCCCGTTTCTCCATGTGTGTTCTTGTTTTCTCCCACTTTCTCAGCAGTCACATACTACTATTTCATACACATTGCCAGATAGTTTTCATTTTGAAGTGTAAAAACAAACAGGTGTTTAATCATAAACCACCACTGATTAAAAATGAGAAATTTCTTAAAAAATAGAAAATTAGTAAGATATGAAGCAGTTTTGTTTCTAAGGGATTGTGACTTTATGTTGATTTTATTCAAATTAAGAGTATTGGAGTAGCCTAAAATTGAATATTGCATATTTTATTCTGTTACTTTGGTATCATGTATATAAATTCTTTGGGTTGGATATATATGTTTAAAATGATGTGAATTGTTTTTAATTATAGGACAGCCCTGTTCTCCTTGTGTAGTCTTCATCATGACGTTCTGTGTAGATAAAGACACTTGCACTATTTTCAGCACATTATTATATCTTTACGTCACTACTTACCTTTGCCTTTGCTGGTGGGAAGAGTGAGTTTCATACTTAGATTCAATTAGCCATCATTATGTAGTCCTGGTGTTGCACTCTAGCATAAGAACTGGACTACTAACCACAAGGTTAATGGTTCAAATCCTTTAGCCACTCTTTGGAAAACTTATACAGGATTGCTATGGGTTAGAAATGACCTAACAGCGCTTAACAACCACAGCTGTCAATATAAGTTTCTTTATAAGGAACATAATTTCTGAATGATTTGGAAAAGTACAGCAGCTCTCTTTCTCTCTTTAAAATTCTAAACTAATTTTTATAGAAGGGGAGAAAGAATTTTAGGAAACAACGTGTTTTTAAATGTCACTAAATATTTAGAATTTTGTGTTGTTATATAGATATAGAGGTCTTTTTTCCATGAAATTTACTAGTTTTAGGATGAAGTATATATATGTCCAATGGTGAGTATGACCACATTAATAGAAAGTCTGTACCATCAATAGACAAATGTTTTTTTTTCCCTGAAGTGGCTTCTTTATGAAACAGCTGGGATCTTTCTTAATGTGGAATGGAGTAACATCAGAGAGAATATGGGCATTGCCATTCTGGGTTCTTGAAATAGAAACTAGGTTAAGCTGGCTAAGAAAGGATTTCATTTTGCACAAACAGTTTAATCAAAGTCAAGAGAAAGAAAAGCTTTCAGAAAAGACTTTCTAATGCATACTCCCCAATCCCCAAAGGACACTGCATTGATGTCCTTGTTACTGTTTGAATTTAAATAGCCTCTGCTTCAAATCTGAAAAGAAACTTCTAATAAATTTAAGTGACAATGGAGGGAGTTAATGATAACTTACCCACACTGATTTTGGGCAAATGGTAATTCTGAATAAATTCTGCTTCCATAATGAGTAAAAATATTTTCCTACAGGGTGCGTACTCAAAGTTACTGCAACACAATGGAAATAGACATATTTTAAAAAGAAAAGAAAAACATAATGTGAAAACAATTTTTTTTCTTAATACAGAAAACAGGTGTAAATTTTAGCATGAATTTGTATTCTTAAGAACAAGAATTAAAAGCAGATTTTATAAACTTCTGCAAAATATTATCTAACAAGAAAATAAACTAAGTTTGAAAAGGAAACAGACTCCTAATGGAGACAGAAAAAGAGACAATTAGATAAGGAAGCAAATACTTTAAAGAAAATAAACATGGAATCCTCTAATTAATAGTTGAATTAGAAAAAAGAACAAAATAAAATAGAGATGTGGAATAAACATAATAAATGTGCACAAACCCTGAGGAAAAAGACAAAAAACATTATGAGAAGAGATGATTAAGATGACAAATATGAACCAATAGATAAATAATGTGAATGCATGTAGAAAAAGATCAGAAGTGATAGAACAAACATCAAATTCAAAGATAAAATAGAGCAAAACTTTTCTGAACTAAACAGATAACTCAAGTTGTCGAAGGAAAATTTAAAATGTTTGTCATATTAAATTTGCCCACAAAATCTTTGCAAGTCTTTCCATTAAAAAGTGAGTTTGCTTCTCTACCCTTGTGATGGTTATTGACAAATAAAATATTATTAAGTGACATTGTATGATTTCTGAATCCTAGATTTCAAGAGGTTATAGTTTCCACTTCTACCATCCCAGGATTTTCCTGAGACTACCATGACTATTGAAGATGAAAGTCTGTGAGCGGTGTAAAGCCCCTTTCTTAACCAGTTACCAGCACCAAATTTTAGACATGTGAATAAGGCCAACCATTCAGTTGAATGTAGCTCTTTGAGTGACCTCACGTGAAACTAGTAGAGGAACAACGTGAAATAGTGAATGATTTTTTTGAGTCACTAAATGTTGAGGTAGCTGGTTATTCAGTAATAGGTTCAGGCTCCCCACTTGCTCCTTGGAAACTCTACACAGGGTTACTGTGAGTCAGAAGCAACTTGATGGCACTTAACAACAACAAATAATATGTATTAAATAACATTAATAAAAATAACCAGGTAAGAGTTGTGGGTGAGCGAGCAGGAGACTGTTCTGTTGCAGGAGCGGAACAATGCCTAAATCAAAGGAACTTGTTTCCTCAAGCTCATCTGGCAGTGATTTTGATAGTGAAGTCAACAACAAGTTGAAGAGGAAAAATCAAGTTGCTCCAGAAAAACCTGTGAAGAAGCAAAAACCTGGTGAAACTTCAAGAGCCTTATCGTCCTCTAAGCAGAGCAGCAGCAGCCGAGATGATAATATGTTTCAGACTGGGAAAATGAGGTATGTAAGTGTTCGAGACTTTAAAGGGAGAGTCCTAATTGATATTAGAGAATATTGGATGGGTCCGGAAGGTGAAATGAAACCAGGAAGAAAAGGTATTTCTGTAAATCCCGAGCAGTGGAGTCAGCTGAAGGAACAGATTTTGGACATTGATGACGCAGTAAGGAAACTGTAACATCAAAGCCGTATCCAACAGTACTGCTCTAGTCGTTTTAATTTGTCTGTTTACATTGGCTTTTGTTTTCTAACCGTTGTTTTCCAAGTTATTATATATTTGGATTGCAGAACAATTTGTAAGATGAATACTTTTTTTTTTTTTTTAATGTGCGTTATTTAAAATGTTCTGAGTGAAGCTAATTTGTCAGCTTTATTAAGGAGAATTGCTTGTGTCCACTAACCTAGTGTAAAATACAGCAGTACAATCTTAAACAAACAAACAAACAAAAAACAGGTAAGCCATCAAAAGCGTTAAAGTGTAAGAAGAAAAAAGAGACTCTTCCAAATATTCAGGCAAAAAGATATACTTGCTCAAAACAAAACTTGCCGTTGAGTTGATTCTGACTCGTATTGACCCTACAGAAGAGGGTAAAACTGCCCCATGGGTTTTCCAAGGTTGTAAATCTTTACAGAAGCAGACGGAAATATTTTTCAACCAGAGTGGCTGGTGGGTTTGAACTGCCAATCTTTCTGTTAGCAGTGACCAACTAATGACACTATGTCACTAAGTCTCCACAAGGCCAAAATAAGCCTAATTAAACAGGTTTAAAGCACACAGTACCTTGAGTTACATAGTATTATTAAGTTATTGCAATAATCCAAGCCAGTAGTGATTAAGAGATTTAGAGCTGAGAATTAAAGCAACAATTCAGTAGTAGAGTTTCAGGATTTAGTAGGTAATTTTTTTGGCACAAAATGTACAGTATAAAACGCAAACACATTCATATAATGTGTGGTAGCATAGTGGTTATGAATCGGGCTGCAAACCACAAGGTCAGCAGTTCGAAACTACCAGCTGTTCCGCGGACGCGGACGAAAGATGAGATTTTCTGTTCCCATAAATATTTAGAGCCTCGTAAACCCTGTACAGAGTCGCTATGAGTCGGAACCGACTCCACGGCACATAACAACAATAACAACAATAAATAAGAATAAAATATGCATGTTTTGGGTGGGTGTGGTTTGCAAAATATCTTATAATTTTCCTAAAATGTGGAGAATGACAGTCCACATTAAGTGATTAAACATCTGTGCCGATTCCAAAGAGAGGTGACCGAAATTTTTTTTAAAAGCAGAAATTATCATACAATATCATTAATATCGCATGCAAGAAAATTTTGCAAAGATAATTCAAAAAATGATTGCAGTAGTACATTGACAGTTGTCAGGTTCCAGCCAGATTCAGACAGGGACATGCAATGAGGGATATCATTGCTGACTTCAGAGAAATCTTGGCTGAAAGCAGAGAACACCAGAAAGAGGTTTACCTGTGACTTATTGGCTATAGAAAGGCTTTTGATTATATGGGTCATAACAAATTATGGACAACATTGGGGAGAATGAAAATTCCAGAACACTTGATTGTGATCATGAGGAACCTGTACATAGATCAAGAGTCAATAGTATACACAGAACAAGGGCACATTGAATGGTTTAAAATTAGGAAAGATGTGATCCGAGTTGTATTTTTTCAATATGTATGCTAAGCAAATAACTCCAGAAGCTGGATTATATTAAGAAGAATATGGCATCAAGAATGGAGGAAAACTCACTAACAACCTGCAATATGCAGATGGCACAACCTTGTTTGTTGAAAACAAAAAGGATTTAAAATATTTACTGATGACAATCAATGACCACAGCATTCGGTATGGGTTATGATACTTATAGAACATTTCTGGTTGATTGGCCAGTAGGCAGAGAATAGAGGTCATTCTTACATAGTCTGAAAATCAAAATAACAGTTTGACGTTGGGGATATTGACGGACGTACAGAATTAGATAAAAAAGCATAGCCATTTTATTCACAGACTTCTTCAGTTAGAGAACTTAACCTTCTTTATGGTAATTACTTGTTTAATAATTTGTCTCTTCTCATTGGACTGGAAGTTTCGTGAAGAAACAGATCTTTTACATTTACAGTTGTATTACTGGGGCCTAGAAAATAAGATTAACAATATGTTTTGAATGGAAGAATGAAGACAAGTGGTTGAAGTGTAAGCCATGGATTCCTTCCTTTCATTGAAACAATATATTACTTGGGAAGAAGGCAGAGTGAGAGTGTGACAGTATATATCAGTTGTCATGGAGTTGATTCAAACTGGTGATGATTTTATCTACATTGGTGTAGAATAATATTCCAGAAATTTTAAATGGCTGATTTTTCAGAAATAACACCAACAGGCATCACTTCCTAGGTACCCCATAGGTAGGTTTGAATTCCAACTTTTTGGTTAGCAGCCTAGCATGTTAACTATTTGTACTACCCAGGGACTATAGGACAAGTAGCTACTGAAAGTAAAGGGGAAACCAGCCAGAGAGATAGTAGGAAATCTAAAGAGAAAATGATACTGTGGAAGCCACAGGAAGAAAATACTTCAACAATAACAACAGGGTTAGCAGTGTGAAATCCTACAGAGAGGTCAAGAAAGATGAGAATTTTAAAGAAGAGTTTGATTTGGTAAAAAAGCAGCCACGGGTGTATTCTTTGAGTTTAAAATCAGCCAGAAACAGATTTGGAAACTGAACTACAGCAATACATTACTGGTTTTTATAAAAAAACAGATTTTTTCTGGGTAAAACACATAAATATAAAATATTTTAGGAAAGCGAGAAAAGGATACAAATTATCTCAAAAAATAAAAAAATAAAAAATGAACCCGGTGTCTCTTAAATATGGGAAAAAATGAATAAATTTCAGTTTAACATTCATATGTAATAGTTTTCTACTCTTTCTGAATATTTTATATTGATTCTTTCCATTGACTGTCATGAAAACTTTTGGGGTGAGAAAGAAGGCTCAGAGCTTTATAAATATGAAGCAGAGCAAAGGCTAGAGATTAGAACTTCAAACATCTGTCTGTCTCTATTAGCCATAATGTCTTCTGCCAACATCCCCATTAATAAAACAAAAGTCACAGTACTGTTTTTACTGTAGTGTGCACATTAGAAAAATGACACTATTGACTTGTAGCATGAAAAAGAAAACAAATTAGAATACATATAGTGTTAATAGTTATCGGAAGGAAAAACTTATTTTTTCCCCTACAATGGAATGAAAAGGATTCTTTCTCTCTTTCTTCCTTCCTCTCCACTACCCTCCTCACTCTCTGCCACTGCAGACTCATTTTGACCATAATATTAGATTTTCAATATATATATCAAAAAGTCAAGCACATGGGGTTGTTGTTGTTAGGTACCATCAAGTTGGTACCGACTCAGCGACCATTTGCACTATAGAATGAAACACTTCCCAGTC
>NW_006408561.1:6260166-6262150 GCF_000296735.1 Chrysochloris asiatica
AAGTCATTTTTCTGATGATTTCTGCATTCTGTTGGATCACCTCTCTTTGGAATGGGCACAAATACAGATCTTTTCCAATCAGTTGGCCAAAACATTGTCTTCCAAATTTCTTAGCATAGATGAGTGAGTGCCTCCAATGCCGCCTCACTTTCTTGAAAGATTTCAATTTTTGTTCCATCAATTCTTGGTTCCTTGTTCTTTGCCATTCCTTCAATGCACATTGGACTTCTCCCTTCAGTATCATTGGCTCTTGATCATATGCTATCTCTTGAAATGGTTGAACATCAACCATTTCCTCTTGGTACAGTGACTCCGTGTACTCCTTCCATCTTCTCCTTGATGCTTTCTGCATCATTCAATAATTTGCCCAGAAAATCCTTCAGTAATGAAAATTGAGGTTTTAATTTTTTCTTCAGTTCCCTCTGCTTGAGAAATTCTTAATGTTTCTTCCCTTTTGGTTTTCTGACTCCAGATCTTTTACACATTTCATTTTAATATTTGACTTTGTCTTCTCAAGCTGACATTTGAAAATTTTTATTCAGCTCTTATATCTCCTTATTTCTTCCATTTGCTTTTGCATCTCTATGCTGGAGAGCAAACACATGAGTTAGTTTAGATAAATGAATATTTAAAAAACCACATAGGAATACCAATGATTTCTTTGTTTTTCAAATTAAACATGGTCCTGGCAACTGGGAGTTATGAAGAAAAGCGTCTACCAAACACACTCATTTGAGTGATATAAAACTTTCATTATTAAACTATAGTCATGTTACATTACATTGAGTTGGTAATACTGTGGGATAAGGATTGGACTGATAATCACAAGGTGAGTGGTTCAAACACATCAGTCATTCCATGGTAGAGAAATGAGACTGTCTGCTCCCAGAATCATTACTGTCTTGGAAACTCTAGAAAGCTGTTCTACTCTGTCCTATAGGGAAACTGTGTGTTGGGATTGACTCAGTGACAATAGGTTTGAGCTTTTAAGCTCTTGCTAAAACCAGCCAATGCATCAGCAAATAACAAATATAAACAGAAGAACATTATGTGTTTGATATTTGAAACCTCAATTTTATGAATACTACTTTGACAAATAAATAATTTAGCCCAGCACATAAAATTATTTTTAGTTTTGTTTCATTGCTGAGAAGTTACTTGTAAATAGATAATGAAAATGCTTTGAGATGTTGCTAGACTATTAGGTTGGTTGACTCACTAACTCCTATCTGACCTGCATGTCAATGATGTCTTTATACTTCAAAATTCTAAGTCTTTATACTTCCTCAGCCTTCTAGGGAACTTGTACTGGTTGAATCTAAGAATGAAATATCCACGAATGTTGAATATCTACCCTAACACATCTGGCTCACTATTTTTTAAATGACCATGTCCAGGGTCCATGGCCTTATTTAATAACACATTCTTTGTAAATCCCACCCCCCCCACCCTCCCGTAAGTTGTTTTATTGAATTTACATACTAGTAAAGTGGATCTGTCAGTTTATCAAATATTTGGAGATATAACGAATTAAAGAACAAAAATGCTGTAATTGTTAAAGGACAACAATTATTTGATCAAACAAAAATATCAAATAGATAAAACCATCTAGAATCAATATATACCAATATCCAACTTAATCAGTATCATCATAGCAAAAAGTTTGTGATTTAAGAAAAATAAATTCAGGAGCGACGACATGACAGTGGACTAGGCAGTAGCGCTATATAGCCCCTCTACAACAAAGATAAGGAAAACCAATTAAAATTGATGCTGATGATAGTCCTGAAACTTTGGGCTTCAGATGAAGGGATAGACAAGTGGATTAAATGCTTATTTGGAAAGAAAGCTAAACAGATGAGGCACAAAAAAAGAGACAGACTAATGATCTGTGCCAGCTAACCAGGCTCTGTTAAATTTTGTAAGCAGCTTCAGAGACAAGACACCATATTGGTATTGCAGAAATATACCAGTGGCTCATAGA
>NW_006408561.1:6262652-6264692 GCF_000296735.1 Chrysochloris asiatica
CCACATATTACCCTGGTGATCAGAGGCAATACCCTGGTGATCAGTCAGCCTCTACCTGTGTGTGCTCCCTGTGAAACAATGACTCTGTGGGTGGTTGGAACCATATCAAAATGGGCATGGAGCTAGCAGAACAAAACCAAGCATCTGGAAATCATGTAGCCTACTAGAGACATACAGAACTGACTGACTCTGGCCAACCTTAGACTAGTGGGACTTCCCAATCTTGACTGCCTTCTGGGACAGAAATACCCAGATCTCCTAGCTGTTTTAAAGTTATACAAGTTACTTATAGATTGAGTCCTCAGAACAGACAACACCTAACCATACAGGAACTCCACTTAGGGTTGAGAGTGCTACCATCTCATTCCTTGCCCACCCATAACATGAAGTCCTTGGCAGGCAGGAAATCCCAGAATTTTCACCTATATGGATCTGGTACCTCACCTGTTTTATTCCTTTCATTGTTTTTGTTTGTTTATTAATTTTTCCCCTTGTTCCTCTCTTTACTGTCCCTTGTTTTATGCTTTCTGTTTCTACTTTTATTACTTCTTTTTTTCTGTTTCTCTTTCCCAACTGCTGTTGCTGCTTTCTTTTTTTTTTTTTTTCTATTTGTTTTCTTTACTACTCTTGTCTCTTTTCCTTTTACTCATTCTTCTTCCTAATTGTGTTTAACTCTTTTTCTTTCTCTTTATCTCTTATTTTTCTCTTCCATTGTTTTAATTTTTTCTTCTATTTTTCTTTTTTGAGCTTTTGTTTTCTTTTTATAGCAGTTCCCTGCTTTCTTTTTAAAAATTTATTCATTACTATTTTCATTTTTGTTGCTGTTTGATTATTTGTTGATTTTCCTTTTCTCCTGCATATGTGCTTTCTCTTCTTGCCTTACCCAGTGAGGGACAGCAGCTGTGCCCATATAACTCATACAAACCACAACTGTATCCTCTACAATCTCACCCACTGGAAAGACCCAATAACAGGTGCTATATCACTCACTGATATATCACCCACTGGAAAGAGCAGGTGATCAATGACAACAAACACCAGCCAAATCCATCCTAAACTGAGTTGCATGAACATTGAACAGAGAACGATACACAAGCTTCCATCCCCCAGTCACACTCACCAGAAAGAAGTTGGAGAGTGCCTTAGAATGTACCAACTTAAAATCACAAATGTAATACAAATACAATACCAATGCAATGTCTTAGAAGCAATGACAATTTCTGTTCACACGAAAGAGTAGCTCAAACAAGTAACCAAAAAACAAAGCTATCAGTGCTTTAGAGGGGAAAACAGCACTGGAACTACTTGAAAAAAGAATTCAGGAGAATGATATTTGAGTATTTCCAAATGATTGACTGAAAGTTCAATGGAAAAAAGGAAGAATTTGGGAAAACACTACCAGAACAGTCAAACAAAATAGATTAAGGATTGGAGATAACACAAAAGCTGCAAATAGAGAGCTATAAGATTAATACTAAGACTTCAGAAATGAAGAATATATTTGGATCAATGAAAATCTTGATTTGTGAACTTGAAGATCAATCTCACAATACTAATACGATCTAAGAATAATCAAATAATCAAATAGTGTAAAAAATCTGAAGAAAACCTCAGCTTCATGGAGGACACCATGGAGAACTAAAACTTGCAGTTGACTGGAATTCCAGAACAGAAAGAGACAAGGAAAATCACAGAATATATAATTGATGAGCTGTTGTAGGAACACTTCACTAACATCATGAAAGACAAGAATATAAGCATTCAGGAAGCTGAATGAACCTCAAACAGAATATATCCAAAAGAAAATCACCAAGACATATCATGATCAAGTACTCCAAAATCAAAAACAAGGAAAGAATCCAGAGAGCAGCTAGGGAAAAAAAAATTTACCTACAAAGGAAAATCATTAAGGTTAAGCTCTGATTTCTCAGCAGAAACCATGCAAACAAGAAGGCATATACAAAACTCTGAAAGAAAAAACTGCCAACCGAGAATCATATATCCAGCAAAATTGTCCCTCAAATATGATGGTAATATTAG
>NW_006408561.1:6264922-6267050 GCF_000296735.1 Chrysochloris asiatica
GCTTTCTACTCCCGTAAAGATTTACAACCTCGGAAACCCTGTACAGGGTCGCTATGGGTCGGACCCGACTCGATGGCACTTAACAACAACAACAACAAATATATAATATTAAAGGGAGTCCACTGGACTGAGAACCAACAACAGAAGAAAACAACCTGAGACTGACATATGCAGCAATATCACCTTGAATACAATCCAGATATAGAAGTATTTAAAGTTAAGCAAATCTACAAGAATGAAAGTAGGGAACCAGGGATATCAAATTATAATGAAGAAAACTAAAATTAAAAAGAGGAAAAAGTATAATTACAGAACTTCTGATTATTGAAAAAGTCAAGTATATTTCGAGATACAATTGTTTTAAACCAAGGAAAAAATGATCAAATTACAGTGCAACCTCAAAGAAAATTGATATACCTTCAACCAAATCAAGTAAAAGGAAAACCATGAAGATTTAGTAAACATTAAAACAATAAAAATTGACAAGAAAACTCACAAAAGGAACTCAGCATGGACAATTATGTGGGACAAAGAAAACAGCATTACCACAAAAAACACACACAGAACAAAATAACTGCAATCAGTTCATACCTAATGATAATTACACTGAAAGTATATGTAAATGGATTAAATATACCAGTCAAGAGGTAAAGAGTAATAGAATGGATAAGAAAAAAAGGATGCTTCAACATATTGTCTACATAAGACTCACCTTATACACAAAGACAAAAATAGATTTAAAATCAAGGATTGGAAAAATATATGAAGCTAACAGCCATCAAAAATGAATAAGAGTGGCAATAATAATTTCTGATGAAATTGAGTTTAAGACAAAAAATAGCATAAGACACAAAAAAAGGCATTATCTCATGATTGCAGGGTCAATTGAACAACAGGCCACAACCATAATAAACATCAATGTTCCCAATGAAAGAGCTTCAAAATATATAAATTTAACTCTAACAGAACTGAAGAAATAGACAACTCTACAATAACAGTAGAATATTTTAATACATCACTTTCAATGTATGAGACAGCAACTAAATAGAAGAAACTAAACAAAGACACAGCTGAATTAAGCAACAAACTCAGCTAACTTGACCTCATAGACTTACATGGATCACTCAGCCCAACAACAGCGCAGTACACATTCTTTTCCAGTGCACATGGAACATTCTACAGAATAGACCATATGTTAGGCCACAGAGCAAGCCTCAAGAAAGTTAAAAACATAAAAATACTACAAAGCATGTTTTCTGATGAAAATGATATAAAATTAGAAATCAACAATAAGAAGATCAAGGTAAAACATTTGAATACATGGAAATCAGATAACACCCAATTTATAATATACACTTAATAAATGAAATATAAAATGAAATTTAAAATTCCTTGAATCAAATGAGAAGAAAAACAAAAATTACAAATGTTTGGGCCACAGCAAAAAAATAGTTCTTAGAGGGAAATTTATAGCAATAAACACACACAACCAAATAGAAAAAAGAACCCAAATTAACATATTAACATAATATCTCCTAGAATTAGAAAAAGAGCATCAAAGTAAGACTAAGCCACCAATAGAGAAGAAAAATAAATATTATGCTGAAATAAATGTATCAGAAAACAGAAAGACAATTGGAAGAATCAAAACGGGAAGTTGGTTCTTTGAAGGGATTTGAAAAATTGATAAGCCATTGGCAAATCTAGCAAAAGAAAAGAAGGTGAACATGCAAATAAGACACATAAGAAATTATATGGGTGACAATGAAATAGAATCAACAGAAATAAAAAGAATACTAACAAACAACAGCTGAAACAGTACATTGACAGAAAATTGCCAGATGTTCAAGCCAGATTCATTCAAGTACTTGGAACAAGAGATACCATTACTAACATCAGGTGGATCTTAACTGAAAGCAAGGAATACAAGAAAAAAATATTTACCTGTGTTTTAGTGACTATGCAAAGGCTTTCAACTGTGCAGATCATGACAAGTTATGGACAAAACTGCAGAGAATGAGTATTCCAGAACACTTAATTGTGATCATGAGGAACTTGTATATAGACTAAGAAGCAGTTGTTCAAACAGAACAAGAGGACTTATTCAATCTGTATGTAAGTAAATAAT
>NW_006408561.1:6267819-6284286 GCF_000296735.1 Chrysochloris asiatica
ACTTGAATAAATAGTTAGAAAAATACGACCTACCTAAACTAACACAGAAGAAAGAAAATTTAAACAGATTTACGACAAATGAAGAAATTGATCATGTCATTAAGATATATTCCCAACACAAAAAAAAAATCTGTGCCCAGTCAACTTTACTGGTGAATTTTACCAAATATTCAGAAAAGATCTAATCAGACTCTTCCAGAGCATAAAGAAGAAAGGAAAATACCTGAATATATTTTATGATGTGAGCAAAACCCTCATACAAAACCCAGGCAAATGCATCACTAAAAAAATTATGGAGCAATATCCCCCATGCACATAGATTCAAAAATTCTCTTCAAAATCCATGTCAATAGAATTTAAAAACATATCAAAAATAATAATACATCATGACCAAGTGGAATCCATATGAAAATTGTTCATTATTACCAAAATAATCATCATAATCCATTACATAAATAAAAGGAAAAGAACCACAGGATCATATCAATTCCTCCAGAAAAAGCATTTGAATAAATCCAACATCACATCCTCATAAAAATATTCAACAAAATAGGAGTAGGAGGGAAAGTTCTTAACATAATTAAAAGCATATATACAAACCCAATAGCCAACATTACTCTTAATGGAGAGAAACTGAAAGCATTCCCTCTGTGAACAGAAACAAGACAAGGATGCCCTTCCTCACAACATCTAGTCAAAACGGTTTAGTCTTCGTTGAAGTATAAGACAAGAAAGGGAAACAAAAGATCCAAATTGACAAAGAACAACTAAAACTCTATTTTCAGATGATACGATTCTATACATACAGAAGTCCAAATACTCAGCATTTTATTAGAACACATTGAAAGATTCAGCAATGTAGCAGGGTACAACATCTATATACAAAACTCAATTGGATTTCTCTACACTAATAAAGACAGCTCTGAAAAGGAAATCAGGAAAATAACACTGTATACTTTAGGCACCCAAATGATGAAATACTTAGGAATGAATCTAACCAGAGAAACAAAACACCTATACAAAGAAAACTACAAAATTCTACTACAAGATACCCAAAAAGACTTACAAAAATCTAAGAGTATACCATGGTCATGGGTAGGAAGTTCATCATGCTTGGTAAAGTGGTGGGGTGGAGAAAAGGAGGAAGACCCTAAGCAAGATGGAAAGACACACAGGCAGTGAAATGGGCTCAAGCGTAGCAAAAATTGTGTGGTTAATGAAAGACCAGGCAGTGTTTTGTTCTGCTGTGAATAGGGTCATTATGAATTAGTATTGACTCAATGGCATCTAACAACAACATGGATAGGAACATTTAACATTGTAAAAATACCAACACTACCCAAAGAAAGCTATAGATATAATGCAATCCCAACGCAGATTCCAACTTCATTCTTTGAAGAGATAGAAATCTGATCAATTATTTTATGTGGAAAAGAAAATGCCCTCTGATAAGCAAAGCATTGCTTAACAAGAACAACAAAGTTGGAGGCCTCTCACTTCTTGATCTCAAAATCATCTACACAATCACAGTGGTCAAAACAGCCTGATACTGGAATAATGAAAGCTACATCAAATAATGAAACAGAATAGAGAACACATACGTAAATCCATCCACATCTAGTTCGCTGATCTTGGACAAAGGGCCAAAATGCATTAAATGAGGAAAAGATAGTCACTTAACAAATGATGCTGGCAAAACTAGAAATCCTTTTGCAGAATAATGAAAGGAGATCCATATATCAAACCATATACATAAACAAACTCAACATGGATTAAAGACCTAAATGTAAAATCTAAAACTATAAAGATCATTAATGAAAAAACAGGGACCGTCATAAGGGCTCTGATACTTGGCAACAATACAATGTTGAATACAACTAAAATAAACAAATAGTAGGTGAAAAAATAGGTGATTGGAACCTCCTAAAAATTAGACACTGTAAGCACTGGACTGCTAACCACTAGGTCAGCAGTTCAAACCCACTAGCTGCTCCTTAGAAACTCTGTACAGGGATGCTATGAGTCAGAACTGACTCAATAGCACCTAACAACAACATGCATCAAAATCTTTCACCAAAAAAGTAAAAAGTGAGCCCACATTGGGAAATTTTATGTTTTGGAATGACATATCAGACAAGTGACTAATCTCTAAAATGTATAAAAAACTACAATACCTGTACCAGAAAAAGATAATTCAATTAAAAAATGGGCAGAGGAGATAACCAGACACTTCACCAAAGAAGACATTCAAGAAGCCAACACACATAACAAGAAACATTATCCATTGTTGCTGTTGTTGAAAATTGCTGTCAAGTTGGTTCTGACTCATAGTGGTTTACAAGGAGTGAATGGAGCATTTGAAAAGCTGACCTTGTAGTTCAAACTGTCCTTATAGTCCAGTGCTTATTCTACAGCACCACACCAGGAGAGCTACAAATCAAAACACAATGAGGTATCATCTCACCCCAACATTAATAAATAGATAACTAGGACTTGTTAAAAATTAGACATGATGTGCATCAAAAGATTTTGCCAAAATAGTAAAAAGAGAGCCCCCAGAATAGGAAAAATATTTTTGCAGTGACATATCAGACAAGCGACTAATATCTAAAATTTAAAGATAACTACAAAACCTTCACTAGAAAAATACCAACAATCCAATGAAAAAATGGGCATAGGACAAGAACAGACACTTCAACAAATGTATAAAGTAATGTTCATGATCATTAGCTATTAGAGACATGCAAATTAAAATAACAGTGAGATGCCATTTCACACAAGCATGAATAGCAAAGTTAAAAACAAAACAGAAAACAACAAATGTTAGCAACAGTGTGGAGAAACTAGGACCCTTCTACATTACTGGTGGCACTGTGAAAGATGCAATCACTGTGAAAAAGATATGCTGCTTCCCCCAAAAGTTAGAAATAGAAATACAGTGTGACCCAGAAATCCCAGTACTTGGTATATATTCCCCCCAAAATAAGAACTATGACTCTAGTAGGTATATGCACACTGATGTTCATTGCAGTACTATTCACAATAACAAAAAGATGGAGACAGCCTAAATCCCTATCAATAGAAGAATAGATAAACAAACTTTGGTACACACACACAATGGAATACTATGCAATGTTGAAGAATAACAATGGATCTCAGAAACACCTCATAGCACGGATGACATTATGCTGAGTGAAACTAGACAATCACAAAAGAACATGAATTGTATGAGACCACTATTGTAAAAACTCAAGAAAAAATGTTCATGCTAAAAGAAATATTCTTTGATGGTTGCTTGGCTGGGAGGGAAGGGAAACTGAAATACTGGCTAGAGGGTAGACACTTGTCAACCCGGGTGACAGGGAGGGCAATAAACAAGAAGAGATAGGTTGACAGAAAAATGATGAAGACCAGTGAAGACACAGGGAGGTAGGCAAGAGGCCAAGGGAATAGAGGTAAATAGTGTTATATAGAAATCTCAAACAATAGTGCTCTGCAGGTAGATACATGGACAGATACACAGGCTGAATGAATGTGTGAGGGAGAGTGAGAGTATAACCACAAATATATGATACTTTGGAAGAGGGTATTTACCTTTGCAGCAAAGACACCAATAAATGTAGTGGATCATACAGGGTGCAACTATGACTCTAGTAGGTATATGCACACTGATGTTCATTGCAGTACTATTCAAATGTCTTAAGGCAATGAATTTCTGGGCCTGGGGGTTCAGGACCATAATCTCAATAACATGGTAAGTCAGCATAACATAGTTCACAAAGACAATTTTCTACATGAATCTGGCTGCTAACCTCAAGGTCAGCATTTCGAAACTACCAGCATTTCCACAGGAGAAAGATGAGGTGTTCTATTCCTGTAAAGATTTACAGCCTCGGAAACCCTGTGCAGGGTCACTATGAGTCGGAACCGACTCCACAGTACTTAACAACAATAACAACAACACATTGGTGAGTAGCCTCTGGGATCCAAAATCTCATGAACCACCATCTAAGATGTAGCTGTTAACGGTCTCCATACTCAAAGGAACGAAGAGTGACGAAAATTGAAGACACTTTCAATCAACAAGTCCAATGGACCAACAGAGCAAGTGAACATTAATCACCATGACTCTGAGACCAAAATAATTAGATGGTGACAGGCTTCCTCTACTAACTGCTCTGAACAGGATCACATTAGAAGTCCTGGCTAGAGTGGGAAAATATGGAACAGAACCCAAAATTCGAAGTAAAAAAGACTGGGCTTACTGCTCAGAAAGCCTGGGAGGAACTTGAGACTATGACTACTCTGTAAGCTCAGCTGAAACCGGTTCACCATGGGTGACCTTGCTGGTATTCAAAACACCAGAGATATAGCTTCCAGAATCAGACTAACACACAAGCCACCACAGTAAGACAATCTGACAGACAAATGGTGACTTTCCTTGAAAGTGAGGGAAAAAAAAAATACCTTTTGTCCTTGACCTACTTGTACCTTGGAGTGAGAGTTGTTGTTGTTGTTAACCGCCATCTAGTTGGTTCAGACTCATAGTGAACCTTTATAAGGTTTCTGAGGAGCAGTTGGTAGGTTTGAACGTTTGACTTTGCAGTTAACAATTCCGTGCTTATACTTTATATTCAAAGCTTTTTACATGTGGCTCTACTTAGTGATATCAGGAACCATTAAACAATGATATTTTAAGTACAATTGATTTCTTAAATTTATTATCTTATCTAAACATTGAAATGACACTTAAAATTATACATCACAATAATAAGCAGTATAAAGCAAATAATATGAATAGCACACTTATTTTGCATGAAGTGCTTGCTAGTTCATATATTTTATTTCATCTCCATGAGAATTTGAATGATTTAGATAAAATCATTCCTATTGTTTTCCAAATGAGGAACTATTTAGCTAATTTGCCTAAAGTCACATGCTTAAGAAGAGATGTAGGACTTCTGACAATATTGCAGAATAGGTAGACACTTCACACAGACCCTAGAAACAAAGATACAATAGAACAAATTAAACAAAGGGCAATCCTGGAAACCTAAGTTTCAGAGGAAAACATTGAGAAATGGATTGAATACCCACTAGAAGATGCGTCTGAACAAAAGCTGTGACAGGGGAGACCTATGGGTGACCTCTCAGCTGACCTGATTTGGCTCAGCCATTTTGAACTATTGCAAGCAGTGTTCCATTTAGGGAGTAACCTAACAATACAAACATAATTTGATATCTGGTAGCAAGAAAGGTGGGATTTTCCTTGTTTCCCACTTCCTCCTGGTGACAAGAATCATGGCCAGCACCACTATCAGCTGGCAATTCTCCCACCATCCTGCAAAACTCCTGCTCTGCCTGAGGCTGGAGCTGTGCTATGTTTACCATTCTTACCTCCTGCATCTGGAGGAGCCTGAACTCTGCCTCATCAGACCAGTAGAACGCACAGTTTCAGGTCTAAGCCATCTGAGAGACCAAGAACTTCTTCCATAACCAGTTGCCTAGCACCCAACTGTCCTCTGGGCCATAAAGAGTTCTTTCCTGGAACAAGCACCTTGATTTTCGCCACCTTCTGAGCTGGCATAAACTACTTTCAGATCAGATGCCCTGAGCCCAGGCAGCATCTAGACCTGTAGGAACTCCTATCTAGGACTGGGCATGCTACTCCCACAGCCCTTGCCCCTCCACACCCTGCCAGCTCCTTGTCTGGCAGAGGATATTGACCCCTACCAAATGTGCTGTCCCCCACAGTTTTCTTGTCTCTGGGTTTTTATACTACCCCATTTTTGTCCTTTCTTTCTTTGTGTTTCTTTTCTTTTCCTAACTTTGTTTTTTATCCTTTCTTTTTCTTCGGTTTCTCTTTTCTTTTTGTTTTTATCTTATTCTCCTAGTCTTTCTTTACTATTTTTTTTTATCTTATTCTCCTAGTCTTTCTTTACTATTCTCTTTTCTGTCCCCACTCTCTAGTTTTCCTTTTTTCTTGCTTTTTATTTTACGTTCCTTTTTTCTTCTGTAGTTATTAATGTTTTTCTTGTTGTTTGCCTGTTTTCTCCTACTTCCCCAACATCATCCAAATCCACCATCAACTAAGTTATGCCGAGTTATGGTGAACAAAGAACTGAAAAATTCATGTGCACTCACAGTCACTATTTTACTCACTAGGAGACAGGTGGTAAGTACCTAAGAACACAACAAAATACAGTCACCAATTAAATACAAACACAACAACATCACAATGTCTTAGAGAAAACAGGCAGTTTCAGAAGAAACAATGCAGAGTGTCTCAAACAAGTTATCAAAATACAGAACTAATAGACCTTTCTGAGGAAGAAGTAGCATTGGAACTATCTGATAATTCAAGAGAATGGTATTTAGGTACCTTCAATGGATTAAGAAAAAGATTGAGAAAGATAAAGGCAAAATCAAGGAAAACAAAACCAAAAATTTGGAAGAATTCAGGAAAACATGACAGGTTGTTGTTGTTATATGCCAACTCATAGCAATCCTGTACAGGGTTTCTGAGGCTGTAAATCTTTACAGGAGCAGAAAGCCTCCTCTTTCTCCCACGGAACAGCTGGTAGTTTCGAACTGCTGACCTTGTGGTCTGCAGCCCGATTCGTAACCACTACGCTACCTTAGTGTTAAGAAAGATCAGAAAAGTATTTGAGAATTTGAGTGAACCACAAACAGGATGGACCCCGAAATAAAAATCATGAAAATACATATCATAATCAAATTCACAAAACAAGCAGACAAACAAAATCAAGGGAAGAATCCTGAGTGCAGCTCAGGAACAATGAAAAGTTACCTACCAAGTAAAATCAGTAAGACTAAGCTCTGATTTCTTAGCAGAAATCATGCAGGCAAGAAGGCAGTAGAATGACATATATAAAACATTGAGTGAAAACAATTGTCAACCAAGAATCATATGCCCAGAAAAACTGCCCCTCAAATATGATGGCAAAACTGGGCCATCTCCTGATAAACAGAAATTAAAGAATTTGTAAAAGCAAGACCAATTTTACAAGAGATACTAAAATGAGTTCCTTGGGCTGAGAATGAACAATGGTAGAGAGCGGTTTGAGATGAACATATATGACACCTCCACCCAGGAGTTAACCCAGATATAAAAATATCCAAAGTGAAACAAACATACAAGACTGGATATCCCAGTCATTAACAGTTAGTCCTTTAGTATGGCAGAGTCCTGAGGGTAAGTTTAGCCATTCAGTTCTGCTGTATATGTCCATCTGATCTGGTCAGATGCTTCAAAAGTTTGTCTTGTCTTCACCTTCTTGGCCCTGATAAAATTTAACTGAGAGAAAAGTATTCTCTTGTTCTGAGTCTTTCCCAAGTTCTAAGCATAATTTTTAGGTTTTCCTTGCTGCATAACACATTTATTCCTTTACCTTCAGTTATTATTTCTCCTTCTTTCCATTCATTTGTCATTTATTTTTACCCAAACTTTTCACCTTGGGAAGAGATATCAGTTTCAGTTGCTTTTCCAATATAGTTTGTTAGCAAGTTCATCTCCCTTAGTCTACTCCCATTCATGTTGAGTAGGGTTACATAGATAAAAGACTAGTGGAAAATCTTGGCCACTAGGCAATACATTACTATTCACTGTGTACTTCAGTTTTGCCATATGGGCAATGTACAATCCATCCCATCTGGTACTTAGGAATTCTGGCATAGAGGTTTAGGGGTATAGTTGCAATCACTTGTTTAGGGATTGCTCTTGCTTCTGCCACTTGAAGCTGTATCTCTTGTCCTGGGACTGCAGAATCCAGCAGTTAAAAAGCAATTTCAGATGATGTGGGAAAGAACTGTACAGTGACACCAGTGTCCCCTCCCATTTCCTCTTCTCCAGATCCACCTGAGAAAGGTATGAGTCTATCCAGTAGTGATCTTCCCTTGTCCCCCTCATGTTGAATGTGAATATACACTGATTAAGGCATGTGAGCCAGCCCTTCATGCCTTTATCTCACCCTATTTTACATAACAAATGTTTCAACTCTCATTCCTCTGCTCTATCCTACCATTAATGTAATGTGAATGTGATATGCTATGTGGTATGTCCACCTAATATATTTCTTTACCCATTGGTGTACTCTGTGGGCTGTGAAGTATGTTCTTTGATCTGAGGAAATACAACTTGGTTACCCATATTGGTGATAAAATATATTTTGTTCTAATCCCTTAACTATATTTTTGCATCTGCATCTTGTACAGGATGCAAAGGCCAGTCCTGAGTGTGTATCTATTACAGTGTGGACCCATTTGTAGACACCTGGCACCTCTTGCCAGCTATGCATAGGGACGTCTCCATACCCTCAAGGAATCTGACCCAGATGCATCTGTAACTTCTGTCTTTCTTGCTGGCAGACAAAGTAGTCCTTATTGGCATTTTATGCTCAGTGGGTACAAGATAGATGTGACTAGATTCAGCCCATCTCTGCATCTCTGCACTACAACCATGTCCACTCATTTCATGGACCCATTTGGCCACATTAAGGGTGCATACCAACATGTCCACTTGCTGATTCAAATTATCTTCTGATCCAGAAAGGGGGTTCTTCTGACGGTCTTTGACAAGCCCTCCTCTGATGCACTTTTAACATTTACATAGTATTTTCTATAGGTCCTTATCTCATGTGGATGTCACTTTAATAGTCCAGTTTTCCATTGCTCATTTGCCTGACCATATAGCCAGGCCCTGGACTTTTGCTGGATTTATTAACCTGACTCACTAGGTCATACAGGCCACTACTGTTTTCAAATCTGTCCTAGTCTATTCTTCCATGTTTGACATAAACATAATATCTTCAATGTTTTATATCCCTGTACTTGACAACTGCATCAAGTCTTAGTCTCTTCTAAGCATATTATGGCAGTAAGCCACTGAATTCAAATAACACAGTGCCAACATTGAAAGCATATTGGAATTGTTCCCAAACAAAAGCAAATTGCAGCTGAATCTTTTCTGATATTGGGATGAAAAGAAAGACTTTTGCAAGATCAATCACTGTGTACCAGTTTCCTTTAGCCTGATATATTTTCTATATTTCAGACCACTGATATCATGTCTGTAACAACTGAAGCCAAATGTGGAACTACTTTATTTAGGTCAGACAGGACTGCTATAATGAAAATTTGTTGGTAGCAACACTCCAGCCTTTTATTATGGCTTTAAAGAAAGCAGTAATCTCTTTTTGCCCACCGGATATCTGAAACTGTTTCAAATTAGCAATTTGAGTGGGTTTGGGCCACTCATAGCAGAACCAATAAATAACAACCTAATAAACAGAGAAAGATTGAAGCTGTCCAAGATTGCATTTTGCTTGGATCCACAACCAATGCTTATGGAAGCAGCAGTCATGAAATCAAACAACATATTGCATTAGTCAAATGTGCTGCAAAAGACCTCTTTAAAGAGCAAAGATTTCCGTTTGAGTTAGTTCTCAACTTAGTTGTTATGCTGAGCCAAGCCATGATGTTTTCAACTGCTTCATATACAGTGAATGAGGAAGACTGTAGAAGAACCAAAACATTTGAATTATGGTTTTAGAGCAGAATATTTAAAGAAACATGTTCTACCAAAAGAAAAGAAAACAAACCAACAAATCTGTTTTGGAAGAAGTACAGCCAGAATGCTGCTTAAAAGTGAAGATGGTGAGACTTCGTCTCTCCTACTTCAGAGCTGTTATCAAAAGGGACCAGTCCCTGGAGAAGGACTTCATACTTGGAAAATTGGAAGATCAGTGAAAAAAGGAAGATATCGAATGAGCTGAACTGACACAAAGGCAGCACCAGTGGGCTCAAGCATAGCAACAATTGTTGGGATGACACCAAAAAGGGCAATGTCTCATTCTGTTTTGCACAGGGTTGCTAAGAGTCAGAGCCAACTCAATGGCACCTAACAACAATAATGATTCTCATTTGTTGTTGTTGTTGTTGTCAGGTGCCATCGAGTCGGAACCGACCCATAGCGACCCCATGCACAGCAGAACGAAAAAATGTCCGATCCTGGGCCAACCTCACTACCGCTGCCACACTTGAGTCCATCAATGATGCCACCTGGCTGATCCATCTCGTTGGGGGTCTTCCTCTTTTTCTCTGACCCTCCACCCTACCCAGCATGACATCCTTCTCCAACGATTGTTTCCTCTGGACAATATGTCCAAAGTAGGAGAGACGAAGCTTAGCCATCCTGGCCTCCAAGGAGCACTCTGGCTGCACTTCTTCCAAAACAGATCTATTGGTTCTTTTGGCAGTCCATGGCACTTTCAGTATTCTCCTCCAACACCACAACTCAAAGGCATCAATTCTTCTAAGATCCTCCTTATTCACTGTCCAGCTTTCGCATCCATATGAGGCTATTGAAAACACAATGGCCTGGGTCAGGCGTACCCTAGTCCTCAAGCTGACATCTCTGCTCTTCAACACTTTAAAAAGTTCCTGTGCAGCAGATTTGCCCAGTGCAATACGTCGTCTGATCTCTTGACTGCTACTTCCGCGAGTGTTGATAGTTGATCCAAGAAGAATGAAGTCCTTGACAACTTCAATCTTTTCTCCATTGATAAGAATGTTGTTTATTGGTCCAGTGGTGAGGATTTTTGTTTTCTTGACATTGAGATGTAATCCATATCGAAGGCTATGCTCTTTAATCTTCATAAGTAAATGTTTCAAGTCCTCTTCACTTTCAGCGATCAAGGTTGTATCATCTGCATATCGCAGGTTGTTAATGAGTCTTCCTCCAATCCTGATGCCACGTTTTTTAATTCCCATTTAGCATGTCCAATAAATACTGGCCTAAGACAAACTTGGATCCCTGGCATCCTGTTGTGGTTTAATGTGCTGGGCTGCAAGGTCTATTTGAGCAACAGGGTTGGCGGTTCAAGCTTACCAGCCTCTACTTGATAACCCTCTATAGGGTCACTATGAGTCTGAACCCACTTGACTGCACTTACCAACAACAAGGCAGACTTATACACCTTCCAGTGTACAATATCAGGTAGAGAGAGCATTTCCCAATTAGATATAATATCCATACTAATAATATATGGTGCCACAGTATAAAGCACTTGCCTGTGAGGTTGCTTTGAACCACAAGGTTGGCAGGTCAAACTTACCACTTGTTCCTTCGAAACCCAATACAAGGTCGCTATGACTCAGAATTGACTCAGCAGCACTTAACAACAACAACAAAAATAATACAGTCAGGCAATAGAGATGCAACTACTTCATACAAGGTCTGATTAGATCTTCTAATTCTCATAAAATTTTCACTTTAGTCCCATCGACATTTCATCCCATATTCCCTGAGTCTGACTTTGTTGTTGTTGTTGCTGAGTGCCATGGAGTCGGTTCCGACTCATAGCAACCCTGTATAGTGTTTCCAAGGAGCAGCTGGTGAGCTTGAACCACCAACTTTTTGGTTCAGACCGATGTTGCAGTCCAGTGCATTAACCCACAATGCCACACCGGACTCCACTTTAGTCCCTTTTAATATTTCATTCCCTGCTTTGGGTATTACAGTTTATTAGGATCCTGTTTCCAGGAGCCTCAAGAAAGTTTATTCCTTAGTGCCACCTTAATCTTTGTTTTTGCTGTTGTAGTTAAGCGTCATCGGTTTGGTTCTGACCCATAAGGAGCCTGTATAGGATTTCTGAGGAGTGGCTGGTGAGCTTGAACCACCTACCTTGCAGTTCAAGCCGACTTTGCAGTCCAGTGCATTAACCTGTAGTGCCACACCAGGACTCTAGTACAACCTTAATCTGGTTTCATTAACAACTCATTTCATATTGGGTCCTTATATACAGGCATAAATGGTAGCATTTAAAATACATCACAGAATGGAGGAATGTGGCTATAAATGCTATAATAAATATTTAACTGGCCTGCATACACAAATACCAGTTTCCACAACCTTGAGATCAGAACTAGATAGTACCTGGTTACTAGTACCAACTGCTCTGATAGGGATCACATTAGATGGTCCCGGATAGAGTGTGAGAAAATATGGAAGAAAACTCAGAATCATAAAAGAGATCAGACTTGCTGGTCTGGTAGAGAGACTGGTGAAAACTTAGAAACTATGGCCCTTAGTCAGGTTTGGAATTCACATCATTCCAGTGACTCAATTTCCAGCCCAACAGTAGACAGACAGGTTTATAGGTGGAACATTAATATTAGTGAAATGAGCTTAGACTAATCAACACCACTGAGATCAAAAGGGTGGCATTTACCCAAAGGCAAAGTTGAGAAGGGTTAGGAAGGAAGGAGGACTGGAAACAGAATACATAGGGAGAACATGGGATAAGTGATATTACACTAACGGGATTGCAGTCAATGAGATGAAACAAATAAAAGTCTAAGAATCATTGAATGTAAAACCGATGATCTGCTCTGTAAACCTTCACCCAATTCACAACAAAAAGTTTTTTAAAAAAATGAATAAAAGAAGTGAGATAGCTGGGACAGAAATTCAGGTCTATCTGATAACCAAGTCTGTGTCCTAGACTCTGCGAGATTTATAATTAAGTCTATTTTATAAATGCATTTCAAAGCACAAGAGAAAGCATGACTCAAAGGAAAACTATAAAATAATTTCTCTAACTTTATGAGATTCATAGGACTCAAAAATGAGAATTACAAAAACAGACAGTTTGAGCTTCAAAAGAAAGCACTCACCCTATGCTTATAATGTATTTTTGTGTGTGTGTTCAATTTATGGAACTTTATGTAGTCACTATTGATTCTCCAATTGGCTCAGTGTCATAGGAGAAAGCAGATAAGACTATCTTCAGAAGGATATAGAGTGGAAATACTTTCCTAGACTCTCAAGAGTTGAGAGAAAGCTAAAGTCTAATTGTTTTGGGTTTTGTCCACATATATTTGCTTTATTTAAAAATATTCTAAATGATGTATGTCATATATCTAACCCATTACAGTGAAAAAGAAGCAAAACTTATTCTTCATTCTAAAACATTTGGATAATAATGACAATATCAGTATTTCTTTATAGTGTTAATGTGGAGTCCTGGTGTGGCACTGTAGGATAAGCACTGGACTGTAAGGTGGGTTTGAACTGCAAACTTACCAGTTGCTTCTCATAAACCCTGAACAGGGTCACTATGAGTTGGAACCAACTAGACAGCCCTTAACAACAAGTGTTAATATTAGGCCAAAATGTATCAGATTTACATTGAAATATAGAAGTGTTTCACATCCTTAGAATCATTTGGCTTTCTACTCTGTTTGTATTAAAACAGTCAAAGTATCCTCTGGTTAAGACTCCTGCATTCAGTCAGTTAGTTGGTGCTCCTGTTTTGTAGAGAAGGCCACTGAAGCTTTGGTTCTAAAGAAATTTTGCCAAGGTTATATGCAGCTTACAAGTGGTACAATGGGAATTTAACATCATCTGCATTTCCCAAAGCTCCTGCATGCCAGTTCTCCACAGAAAATTAACTTAAAATGTAGACAGTACTCTGGCACTACCTAAGGTGATTATTACAAAGAAAATACACATTTCTACATTGTACTGAGAAATTATTCTATAACAATTAGTTTTAACTAGCACTACATTTGAAAATAATTGTTAACTCCATTTCTATGAGAAATATCACACTGCTTTTTGTAAAACGTGGCATTTAGCATAGCTCATGTGCAGTTGTATGATACATTATTATCATGCAACTCAACTGTGCATAAAGTCAGTTTCTTTTCCTGTGGGATCTGGCAAGGTTAGGTTTTGTCTGTAGGGTTTGTTTCTTCTCTTCATGAGACATAACACCTGCTGCTGTATAAATTGTTCAATATAGCCCTCTGAATTAACTACAAAAGTAATTGTATACTTGGCAGTCAAATATGATTTTCGAAAACAGCAATTTCCAAATACAAAGTGGATCCTAGAGGGATCAAACTTTACTGAATTTTATCCAGGATGTCTTCAATGCTGGATACTAGGGCATACAATGGACATCTGTTGTTTTTGCCTGACTAACATGCATTCTCCGTTCTTCTCATAACAACAATTGGTTTTCTTTGGGAAACCATCTACTCTGCATTCTAAGTTACTCAGTTTGGGTTCATATCTAAACTAGACCTTCTAAACATAACAATACACATTACCCCTGGGAACTTTTCTAGAACTGTTGGAAAACAGAAGTTCTCATTTCTCTTGGAGTGGCTAGTCTAGCGGGGGGAAAACCTGATCCTGATTCTAACACATGAGGAGAGCCTTCTGAGCAAGAATCCAAAACAGAGGCTGATCAAACCAAGAAACTGAAACAGACAGGTTTCTCATATGCTGTAAGTACCTTGTTGTTGTTAAGTGCCATTGAGTTGGTTCTGACTCATAACACTCCTGTATAGGTTTTCTGAAATGCAAAAGGTGGGTTTGAACTACCACTTTTGGATTCAAATCAACCTTGTGGTTCAGTGTTTATCCCACAGCATCATACCAAAACTCTATGAATACATTGTTGTTGTTGTTGTTAGGTTTCATCGAGTCAGTACCGACCCATAGTGACCTTAGGCACAGCAGAACGAAACACTGACCGATCCTGGGCCAACCTCAGTACTGTTGCCACGCTTGAGTCCATCAATGCTTCCAGTTGGTCAATCAGTCTTGTTGGGATTCTTCCTCTATTTCTCTGACCCTCCACCTTACCAAACATGATATCCTTCTCCTGTGACTGGTCCCTCCTGATAATATGTCCGAAGTATGAGAGACGAAGATTGGCCATCTTGGCCTCAAGGGCCACTCTGGCTGCTCTTCTTCCAAAACATATCTATTGGTTCTTTTGGCAGCCCATGGCACCTTCAATATTCAACTCCAACACCATAACTCAAAAGCATCAATTCTTTTATGGTCTTCCTTATTCACTGTACAGCTTTCGCATGCATATGAGGTTATTTAAAATACCATGGCTTGGGTCAGTCGCAACTTAGTCCTCAAGCTGACATCTTTGCTCTTCAACACTTTTAAAAGGTCTTGTGCAGCAGATTTGCCTAATGCAATACATCATCTGATTTCTTGACTGGTGTTTCCGTGAGTGTTAATAGTTGATCGAGGAAGAATGAAGTCCTTGACAACTTCAGTCTTTTCGCCGTTGATAAGAATGTTGTTTATTGGTCCAGTGGTGAAGATTTTTGTTTTCTTTATATTGAGATGTAATCCATACTGAAAGCTGTGCTCTTTGATCTTCATTAATAAATGTTTTAAGCCCGCTTCACTTTTAGCAAACAAGGTTGTATCATCTGCATATCACAAGTTGTTAATGAGTCTTCCTAAAATCCTGATGCCACGTTTTTCTTCATAGAACCCAGCTTCTCAGAATATTTGCTCAACATACAGTTTGAAAAGAATACAACCTTGTCGCACACCTTTCCTAATTTAAAACCATTCAATGTTTCCATGTTCTGTTCGAACAACTGCTTCTTGGTCCAGGTACAGATTTCTCATGAGCACAATTAAGTGTTCCAGAATACTCATACTTCTCAATGTTGTCTATAGCTTGTCACACAATCAAAAGCCTTTGCATAGTCAATAAAGCACAGGTAAACATCTTTCTGATATTCTCTGCTTTCAGGCAAGATCCATCATACATCAGCAATGATATCCCTCATTCCACGGCCTCTTCTGAATCCAGCTTGAATCTCTGGAAGTTCTCTGTCAGTGTATGATTGTAGCCATTTCTATATTACCTTTAGCAAAACTTTACTAACATGGGATATCAAAGAGATTGTCGATGATTTCTGCTTTCCATTGGGTCACTTCTCTTTGGAATGGGCACAAATACGGCTCTCTTCCAATCAGTTGGCCAGATTCTTGTCTTCCAAAATTCTTGGCAGAGATGAGTGAGTGCCTCCTCAGTTTCTTGAAAGTTTTAAATTTTTATTCCATCAATTCCTGATGCTATGTTTTTTTTTTGTTTGTTTGTTTTTTAATGTTTTATTGTGAATGATGTGGTAGTTTACATGGGAGAACATTAGTTTTACATTCATCCTATCGTATATCGTTTCATTGCAATGGTTACAATCCCCTCTATGCAGCATTAACCAACCAAAGGGTATACACTACAAGCCTTCCCCCCGGTCGTCAGCACACAGCCCTTCTCCCTCTCTGTGTCTAAAGTCCCCAACTGCTCCATCTCTCCATGTCATCGTCTCTGCCAACATCTCAGGCATCACTGCTTCTCTGGGTAGGGTCCCGCTCTCTGCTCTTCTCCCTTGATGGCCCCAGGGACCTCTGCTCCTAGACTGAAAAGTTAATCACTCCTCTCCTTGCTACAAAACAACTACCTTTACATTTCCAACCCTCACAAGCAGTCCTGATAACAAGTATTCACTATTGTATCATAAGAGACCCATCCGCATTTCACTTCATCAGCCCCGCCAAGAGAGATTGGATACTACTCAGAGGTGATTCTACCTTGCTTCACACCCTCAAAATCTAGG
>NW_006408561.1:6285780-6288120 GCF_000296735.1 Chrysochloris asiatica
TTGTGCCCTATCAGCAAATGAAGGTTCCACGAGCTTTTCTCCCACAGACTTTACTCCATTCACTTTATTGTGGCCAACTCTACTTTGAGGAGGCAGCTCTTCCCCAGTCGCATTTTGAGTTGCTTCCAACCTGACGGGCTCATTTTCTGGCACTATATCTGACAGTGTTTCTCTGCTATTCACAACATTTTCAGTGACTAAATACTTGGAAGTAGTTTGTCACTCTTTCTTCCTAGTTTGTCTTTGTATGGAAGCTCATTTGAAATCTGTCCACCATGGGTGACTCTGCTGGTATTTAAAAATACTGGTGGCATAGCTTTCAGAATCACAGCAACTCACAAGCCACCACAGTACGACAAACTGGCAGACCATGAATACATAGATTCAGTCATATCTGAAGCCAGATTTTATTTCTTCACATCTAAGTCCCCTTAACTTCAATGGAATTTATGTTGCAATTTCTACCTGTTGTAAGAATGCTATTTATTTTATGTTCTTTCTCGAGGGAAGACTACAGTGATTCCTATACCACTCAATGATTTAGATTCACTTGAAGGCATCTCTGGGTTCTAAGTAACAGTAGACACTTCAGAATATTATCAGCATAACAGTAGAAAAAGAATTCTGCCTTGTTAACTATTGAGTTCTTTTTACTGGGTTTTGCTTAAAGACATATCAGACATCCAAGTCAAGAAGGTAGCTGTGGATTTCTGAATCCCTAGCTACTTCATCTATTCACTAGATCATGACATTAAAAAAAAAAATTGAACATTCATGGTTAGATGAAATGTTTAATGTTCAGTGATATAGCACACTGATTTACAATTGCACTAGTGTGAATATTACTTTACTGTTTGTAATTCTTTGTCATATATATTTCCTGCACACACCTTCACAATAACCTGATGAAGTAGGTATTTATTTTACAGGTTAAGAAGCTAAGAAGTGAATTAACTTATTTAAGATCACATCATTAGTTCCATTTTTATTTTTTGTCTGTTCTCTGTCTCTCCTATTTTTCTCTTCTTATCTCTCATTATGAGAAATCTAACATAGGAGTAGATAAATTTAGGGTAATAGAGTCTAGATTATGTGGAAAATGAGTATCCTGAAATGAGGAAAACTCTTTGAAAGTAAGGCTGAATATCTTAAAGATAGATACTTTATAAACTTACCCCGAGCTAACCATATCCTGAATGGACCTTTGAGAGCAAGGATATAGAAGAATATATGGGGTAAGATTTATATGCTTACATAAACTTTTTATTAAATGTTCATCATTGTCATTCCCCAAATGTTCAAGACAATTTCTTTTTAGGATAACACGAAATGTTTACATTTCTAGATTAGAATATAGACGACTTTATCCTCTAAAATGCCTTATAATTTCAATAAAGATTTTTTTTTTTAATCAAATAATTTCTGTTTGTTTAAGTTTTACTAACTTGCCTGAGACAATTTTCTACTGTATGCTCACTAATTCCAAAATCAGGAATTGCTGGTGACAGGGAGGGAACATAATGGCAGTGATATCTTACTTTTCATGAGGGATGATTATAATAATTAATGCCAGTCAACAGGACAGTTCTCTCAGGGAAAAACTATTCGATATTTTGTTGCCTGTATATTTGGGCAAACAAATGCAAGCCAATGCAAGATGAGACATACCTGTGCCAAGTATATACAGATACTTGACATCCATTACAGTATGGTAACTACTGTTGATCCACCTTCAGCATATACCACATGTGGTTTTCCTTAATTGCTCAAAGATGGTAAACAAGGAAGAAGCATTAATGATATAAAATGTATCTTCTATCATTTCCTTTTAATGGAGCATTTACAAACTTTGTAATATAACTTTATCATGGTGTATAGTATAACTTTTGAGATATGGAAATTATTTATGCTTTATAATAACTTGGGATGCAATTTTTCTGTCCGTCATTGTTCCTAACAAAAAAAGTTAAAATATAATTAAAAATAAAAGGGTAGAAAGCAGAATCTAGCTTTATGTGTACACAGAAAGACATTTATGTTAATTTTGAAAGTTTGGAATAGGACATAGGGAAGTATCATTTTGTGTCCTTTATTTTAAATCCTCATGTGGTGGTGTAGGATAAGCACTAGACTGTAAGGTTGATTTGAATCACAAGGTGGCAGTTCAAACCCACCACCTGACTTATTGGTAACCCTATATAGGGTAGCTATGAGTCGGTGACGACTCAATGGCACCAAACAACAACATATTTGCCTCATTTGGTCTTGTTTTAATTTTCTCCAGCTTCATCCTGAATTTGGATATTAGTAATCAATGGTCTGTTCCACAGTCTCTCCCTG
>NW_006408561.1:6288763-6292186 GCF_000296735.1 Chrysochloris asiatica
TCAGATTCAAAATTGTCCAATATCAGCCCATTTCAGCTCACTAATGACTAGGGTACTGATCACTATGCATTCAATTTCACTTTGAATGATTCCTAGATTCATACTTTGTGCATTCCAGGTTTGGATTATTAATGGCTATTTTCTATTCTTTCTCCTCATTTTCAGTTGTTCCCCATGAGTAATTGAAGGTCCTAACAACTTTACTCCACTCACATCATTATGATCAACTGTACTTTGAGGAAGCAGCTCTTCCCAAGTCGTATTCTGAGTGGCTTCCAACCTGAGGTTTTCATCTTACAGTGTTCTGGTTTTATTAATAATGTTTTCATCTTTTGACAGTATATCTGACAATGTGCCACTGCTATTTATAAGGTTTTCATTCAGAAGTAATCTACTTCTCCTTCTTGCTTGTTTGTCTTAGTCTGGAAACTTATCTAAAGCATGTCTATCATGGGTAATCCTTCTAGTATTTAAAATACTAGAGGTATAGCTTCTAATATCACAGCAACAAGCAAAATACCACAGTGGAAAAACTAGCAGATAATTGGTAACTTTCAGATTCAGAAAAACAAAAGAGTTTTATTGGTGAGATTTAGGCTCTTTGCTAAAATTATGGAGTTCATTGAAATTTTTGGAAATGGTGACTATAAAGACATATTGTTCATTTGTTATCAGTTGCTATAGTTTTTAGGAAGTAGGAGAGATAAGTGTAGATCAAGATCTAGCCCTGCACCCAAACAATAATTGTAGATTTTTTCCTGCACTGTAGCAATTGGGTCTGAGATGATCTGCATAATATTGTGGAAAAGGAAATCCAGAAAGCAATAACAATACATAGCTACAAAAATGATTATAGAGCATATGAATAGTAAGAAAGAGGTGAGGAGAAGATAAATAGAGGAAAATTAAGAATATCTCCAACTACTAGATGGCAAACTTAAATTCTAAAATGGGTAAATATACTTACTTAATGCTAAGAATTGTCAAAAATGAAAGTGCATTTTAAATTTATTTCACATCAAAATAATTTTAGAAACGACAAGCATTTAAAAATAAATATATTTAGAATACTCACAAAGATAAATAAAATAATTTTCTTAAGATGCAAAGCACATTAATATGTACAACAAACAAAATTCAAAGATGGATAAATGAGTATATATTTTAAAATCTGAAAGTCTTTGAAATAAAAGTAATAGCAATTTAAACTTTAAATAAATGCAATTATCTCTAGATCAAGGCAACATTAAAATAGGACTTTTTAACTAGAAGATGAAATGAAGTCTTACCATCCTTGTTACTAAGGAGATTCCTCGCTATACTTCTTCCAAGATACATTTGTTTGCTCTTCTGGCAGTCCATGGTACATTCAATATTCTTCACCAAAGCCCTATTTAAATGTATCAATTCTCCTACCTTTTTTCTTAGACACTAACATTCAAATACATATGACACTATTGAAAATAACATGGCTTGGATCAGGTGCACCTTAGTCCTCAAAGTAACATCCTTGCTCTTTAACACTTGAAAGAGATTTATTTTAGCAAATTTGACTAATGCAATATGTCTTTTAATTTCTTGACTGCTGCTTCCCTGAGTGTTGATTGTGGATTAAAGTAAATGAAGTCTTTGAAAACTTCAGTCTTTTCTCAGTTTATTAGAATATTATTTATTAGTCTAATTGTGGAGATTTATATTTTCTTTACATTGGGGTGCAATCCGTACTTAAGGCTGTAGTCTTTGATCTTCATCAGTAAATATTTTAAGTCCTCTTCACTTCCAGCAAGCAAGGTTGTGTCATCTACATATGGAAAGATGTTAATGAGTCTTCCTCCAGCCTTGATGTCATATTCTTCATCTAATCCAGCATCTAGGATTATTTGCTCAGTATACAGTTTGAATACGTATATTGAAATGATACAACACTTGTACAAACGTTTCATAATTTAAAATCATTTGCCCCATTCTAACAACTGCCTCTTGGTCCATATACAGGTTCCTCATGAGCACAATTAAGTGTTCTGAACAGATATTCTTTGCAATGTCATCCATAATTTGCTATGGTCTGCACAATCAAATTCCTTTGCAGTCAATTAAGCAAAAGTAAACATCATATTATATTCTCTGCTTTTAGCCAAGATCTGTTTGACTTCAGCAGTGATATCCCTAGTTCTTAACCTCTTCTGAATCTAGCTTGTATTTCTAGTGGCTTCCTGTCAATGTACTGCTACAACTGTTTACAGAAGCTGCATAGATCAATGGACTATCATTGAGAAGTCAGAAGTAATCCATCTGCATACAGTCAACTGATCTTTGACAAAGGGACAAAACACATCAGATGGAGAAGAGATAGTCTTTTCAACAAATGGTATTGACAACAATGAAAATCCATTTACAGAAGAATGAAACAAGACACACATCTTATACCATATACAAAACCAAACTCAACATGGATTAATGATCTAAATGTAAAACCTATAACTAAAGTCATCAATGAAAACATAGGGACAAATTTAGTGCTCTCATGCATTGCATAAATACACAATCAAACATAACTGAAAGCATACAAACAGTAGAAGATAAACTAGATGACTGAAACTTCCTAAAACTTATACACTTATATACATCAAAAAATTTTACCAAAAGAGTACAAAGAGAACCCACAGACTGGGAAAATAATTGGCAATGATATATCAGACAAGAGATTGCTCTGTAAAATTTATAGAAAATTTCAACACCGCAACAAGAAACAAAGAAATAATTCAATTAAAAATTGGGCAGAGGACATGAACAAATACATCTCCAAAGAAGATATTCTGGTCACCAACAACCTAAGAAGAAATTCTTGGGATCACTATCTAATGTTGTTGTTGTTGTTAGGCACCATAATGTCAGTACTGACTCATAGCAACCCTATACACAACAAAACAAAACACTACCCGGTCCTGGACCAACCTCACAATCGTATGAGAGATGAAGTTTGGCCATCCTGGCCTCCATGGAGCACTTTGGCTGCACTTCTTCCAAAATGCATCTGTTGGTTCTTTTGGCAGCCCATGGCACTTTCAATATTCTCCTCCAACAACATAACTCAAAAGCATCAATTCTTCTATCGTCTTCCTTATTCACTGCCCAGCTTTTGCATGCATATGAGGTTATTGAAAATACCATGGCTTGTGTTCAGGCACACCTTAGTCTTCAAACTGACATCTTTGCTCTTCAACACTTTAAAAAGGTCTTGTGCAGTGCCTGTTGATCATTATTGGTGATTGGAGTGCAAAGGTTGGGAGCAAAGAGGAAGGATTAATAGTTGGAAAATATGGCCTTCACTAAGGCCATATTAAAAATAATTAAAAATAATGCTGGAGATCTCATGATAGAATTCTGCAAAATCAAATATCTTTTTTAGACAGCATAAGAGAC
>NW_006408561.1:6292476-6338633 GCF_000296735.1 Chrysochloris asiatica
CAGGAGCAGACTGTGGAACAGACCATCAATTGCTCATATGCAAATTCAAACTGAAGCTGAAGAAAATGAAAACAAGTCCTTGAGAGCCAAAATATGACCTTGACTATATCCCACCTGAATTTAGAGATCATCTGAAGAACAGATTTGATACATTAAACACTAAAGACCGAAGACCAGAAGAGTTGTGGTGGTGGAGCATACAGGGGACAAAATGATGAAAACTTCTTATACATTATCAAACACTTTGAGAGAATGAATTCCTAGTCTCAGGGCTAAAGACCATAGTTTGAGGGATACCATATTCAACTGGCATAATTTTAGTCCACAATAACAATCTATTACATCCTACTTTTGTGAGTAGTGACTAGGATCTTACAATCTCGTGAGTAGCCATCTATTGTGCAACACTTGGCCTCTCTGTGCAGAAGAAAAAAGGAATAATGAAAATCAAAGATGCCTGGAAACAGTGCAAAGGACTAATGGAACATGTGACCCGAAGACTAGAAGAACTGGATGTTGCCCTACTACCGCTACAAATTCTTCTGAAAGGGATCACATTAGAAGTACTGAATACAGTTGTAGAAAATATGGAACAAAACTCAAAATTATAAAAAAAGACTAGGATTACTGTTCAGGAAAAGACTGTAGGAACTCAATATTATGGCCCTTGGTCACCCTTCACATCTGGAACTAAATCCACCATCATAAATCAGTTTTATTTCAGTCAACTAGCAGTTAGGTATATAGGAGGGCCAACAACACTAGTGAAGTATGCACACCATAGAATGGTTAGTATTTACCTAACGACAAAATTCAGATAGATTGGGAAAGAAGGAGAAAGGGTAAAAAGAATCACAAGGGGGAAGTGGGATCGGTGATGTTACATTGAGAAGATGGCGGTCATTAACGTGAAATGAAGTATATGTATATAATTTGTTGAATGTAAAACTGATTATCTGTTCAGTAAACTTTCCTTCACTCAGTTCACAATATTTTTTTTTAACTGTACTCACATAATTTTAAAAACAGTACTTCTGAAATTAAAGAATCATAAAGAAATGCTGAAAATGAAAAGATAAGTCATATAAATGCATACCAATAGAAAGCTCATTGAAAAAATTAATTTAATCAAGTTGGAGTCTTATAGTGATAAATGAAACAAGATATAATCACAAACCTATATTCACTTAAGAACATAGCCTTAAAATAAATATAGACTAAACTGCCAAAATCATGAGAAAACACAAATTTGTCCCCCCTGCCCCCGTTATGAGAGCTCATTTTATAAACCACAGAATATATGAACAGAATGGAATAGACTACATATATTCAGAAATGTGGTTGGGGAAAGGAATGGATTTTTCAGTAATTGAAGTTGGTTTCTGTTTATTAAACTCATATCAGGTACCTATTACATATCTTGCTTGTAGTAGTAGCTCAGTAAGCCACTAAAAGCTTGACTGTTAGATACATTCACATGCAAAAATAAGTCCCAGAGAGTTATAGAATTAAATGTTAAAAGCATCTTTATATGTTTCAGAAGAAAAAGTGGAAACATAGAACTATTTCTTTAAAAATAATAAAGTATCTGTTAAGGAGTTGAGCTGAGATGGAGAGAGCAGAGTTGAATTGACAGGTATGGAAGTAGCTTATTAAGATAATGAGCCACAATGAATGTATCTAACAGTCAAGCTTTTAGTGGCTTACTGAGCTACTACTACAAGCAAGATGCTAAACGGAAAAAACCCTGATCACCTTCTGTTCCATTTTTTCCTATGGGACAATCTGGACAAGGTTCAAATGGATCAGGCAGATCAGGGGACCTCTCTCACTGCCTAGGGAATCCTGAACAAAATATTCTTGAAAATTTATGGATTTGGATCTGGAGAGAGTTGAAGAGGGAAGGTCTGGGAGTGCGAAAATGTTATGTATGTGCCAGAGTCGAAAAAAAATGCTTTCCTGGTCTTTCCTTCTTTTCTTGAGGAGGAGCTTTTTCCATAGGCATTTGAGGAAGGAGTCTACCAAAGACCCTGGATAAAGAGACCTCCAAATAGGGTCACATGGATTAGGAATCAGCTATGCACAAGAGGGTCTGCATTCTTGACTGAAACTCCCTCTAGAGATGATAATGCTTTTGAATTTGTGTGTAGTATGTTTAGTGTGAGGGTAGCGATAGCAGCTTTCTCGCTGAGACTTTCTAGCCAAAGTCTATGGTCTAGCCTAAAATAATAACACATAAGTGTTTAACAGGAGCTGACATTCTTGACATCTCAAAGCATAAAGGGAAATGATAATAAGTTTGACTTCATTAAAACATTTCAAATACAGAAGTTGATGCTATAAACATTTATAAAAGAAAACCAAATAAATGCAATAACAACAAAAAGCCACTGAATTAAAGAAAACACTTGTGATACAATAAAGAAAAAAAGTAGTATTCCCATCAATAAAAAATGGTACATACCTCAATAGAATATAGATGCTTATACAAACAGATATTTCACAAGAGAAGGAAGTCGAATGGCCAGTAAACATTACTAAGTAAAATTAACACAAACAACCAACTTTTTATTGTGTATTGAGAGAATGAAGGCTTACAGGGCACACCACCATTTCTAAATTCAGCAAATCACTGTAATAATTACAATTCCCTGCATGCACCCTTAGCCAACAGTATTTACCTCTATTACCTTTTCCTTTATGTACACATACCATATTGTAGATATGTATTTATTTTAATGTCCAAAAGGCACAGTTTGTAAGTCAGTCTCTGGCCCACAGGCATACTGCTTTTCTCAGTCCATGGGCCTAAATCCTCTGCTGCTTTGTTTCTCTATGCGATCACCTCCACCACCATCTCTGGTGTCATCACTTTTCTGGTTAGGATCCCTCACTACTCTTACGTTCTTCCCTTTTTGATGGTCCTAGGGTCCACTGTTCTTGAAATGATGAATTAACTGCTCCCCACTTTTAATTGTACCTCTTCTACATTTACAGTTATGAAAATCACCATTAGACCTGTCAACAATTACTCACAATTGAATCATAAAATCCCATCTCCCTCATCACCAGACCTAACTGGACACAGGCAAACTATTCAATAGGGTTTCTGTCTTACACTTGTCATTCTGACACTAAGCACCCTCATGAAAGCTTGTAAGCCAGCCACTTCATGCCTTGATAGCCTCCCAATTTTGATAGCCAAAGTCTAAGTTGCCTGTCCCCATCAACCCAGTGTACTGAGGTGACATGCTTGATCCTTGATATGAAAAATCCTTCCCTATTCATTTGGAATTTGGGCAGCCTAATCCATAATCAAGGGTCAGTGGATCAGGTTGTAGCAATTTATGCTTGCTTCCTGTATCATACTTCTTTATCTTCATCTTGTCAAATTCTGGTCATCAAGCTATCAACAATAGGTCCAATGGAGTTCTCACACACCTCATCTTCAAATCAGCTAGCTGCTTCATTCTTAACTCTGGCCCTCAATGGCTAGGTCAGTGTCTTTGGACTCCGGAGTTCACACATCTCCCTGAACTTCAAATTAGCCAGCCCATCCTCTTCTCTCTCTCATCTCAAGGTTATGGGGTGTCTATGGAATATGGCCAATCTCAGCCCATGTCTTCTTTCCTGCATTTCCCCCACTTCCACTCACAAGTTGACCAGGATGGTCCCCAGTGAGAATATAACACTCTTTGTGTGTTCCCTTTGAGACAGCTTACTTGATATTGTCACAGTCAAACAGTCTGCTTTTTTTCCTCCCTCTCCCCCTTCCCTCCCCCAAAATTGATATTTCCATTGGTTCCTCTCACCATTCCAGGTTGGTCTGCATGTCTTTTCACTTGGGAATGTCCTACCCCTGAAGGTTCCTTGTGGGACTCAGGATTGCACCTAAGGCTCCATACTCCAGCTAAGACTCCACACTCCACCAAAGCTTAATAAGAACCTTGTTTTCCTCGGTCATTCTGGACCCCTTTTAGATAATCCAATCCATTATAGGCTGAAGATGGGCTTACAAGCTTTCTGTAATCATCTTCCCCAATTATCCTTTGAATCCCACTTACATGCCTATATTACACTAGAAGGCAGAGTAGCCTAAAATCCACAAAGCAGTCAAATACCTTAACATAATTTATTCTCTTTTATCCTTTTCACCTATATCTTGATGACTATATCATGGTGGTGGTGGTTATGCACCATGGAGTCAGTTCCGACTCATAGCAACCCTGTACAGAGTTTTTGAGGCTATAAATCTTTACAGGAGCAGAAAGCCTAATCTTTCTCCTGTGGGCCATCTAATAGTTTTGAACTGCTCACCCTGAGGTCAATTCATAATCACTATGCTATCAGAGGTCTTCATAGATCTTTGCTGCTGCAAGGTTGTGCAAACTTCACAGTCTGTCTCTATCCCATTTATACCATGCATACCTCCCAAATCTTCCCTTATGATCCCTGTTCCTCTAACCCTTTCTCTCTTCTTTTTCATTGCCCACCCCTCCTATTCATTGCAATCCCTGTTCCCCAAGTTATCATGCATCTATCCCCTGATCTGTGAGTTACTGTCTCCTCACTTCCACCCCTGGTAACACTCAAAGAAGAATTATTTGAAATTAATGAACATCATTTCTTAAGTTTTTACAATAATGTCCTTATGTGCCTGACCAGTTTCACTCAGCATAATGTCCTCAAGGTTCATCCATGTTATGCAGCTTCATCATTATTCTTCAAGGTAGCATAGTATTCCATTGTGTATACATACCAGATTTTTTTAACCATTATTCTATTGATGAGCACTTAGGTTGTCTCCAGTTTTTTTTCTATTGTGAATGATGCTGCGATGAAATTTGGTGTGCATATATCTATTCATGTTCAGACTCATATTTTTTGTAGATATATATATACCAAGTAGAGGAATTCCTGGATCATAAGTTATTTCTATTTCCAGTTTTCTGAGGAAGCACCATACCATTTTCTAGAGTGGTTGAACCAGTTTACAGTCCCACTAGCAATGTGTGTCTCCACACCCTAACCAGCATTTGTTGTCCTCTGCTTATTTGAATTTCACTGTTACTGCTGATTTGACATGATATCTCATTGTTGTTTTGGTTTGCGTCTCTAATGGCTAATGATCATGAACATTTCTTCATATGTTTGTTTGCTGCCTGAATGTCTTCCTTGGTAAAGTGTCTGTTCATGTCCCATGCCTGTTTCTTAATTGGGTTATTTGTCTTTTTCTTGTAGATGTATTTTAGTTTTCTATAAATTTTAGAGATTAGTCCTTTGTCTAATAAGTCTTGCAAATAAATTTTTTTTTTCCCATTCAGTGGGCTCCCTTTTTACTCTTTTGGTGAAACCATTTGATGCACATAAATTCCTAAACTTATTATATCCCAGTCATTTATTTTGTTCTCTATTGTTTGTGTGTTTTTTGCCATATTTTAGTCTTTATATGCCATATATTAGAGCCCTTAAGTTTGTCCCTATTTTTTCATTGATTATCATTGCAGTTCTGGGATTCAGTTTTAGATCTTTATGTTGAACTACTTGTATATGGTGTAAGATATGGGTCTTGTTTCATTCAAAGAATGTTGATGGAATCTGAATTGGGATTGCATTGTATCTGTAGATTGCTTAGGTAGTATTGATATTTTCACAAAATTAAATCTTCCTATCTATGACCATGATACATTTTTCCATTTTTGTAAATCTCTTTTAGTTACTTGTGGTAGTGTTTTGTAATTTTCTTTGTAAGGGTTTTTAGTTTTTTTGTTTCTCAGTTAGATTTATTCCTAACTATTCTATCCTTTGGGTAACTATCATAAACGGTATTGTTTTCCTTTTTTCCTCTTCAGCGCTGTCTTTATTATTATATAAGAAGAAACGTGTGTTGATCTTGTACACTGCCTTTTTGCTGAATCTTCCAATGAGTTCTAATAGTCTTTTTGCTGAGTCTTTGGAATTTTCTATGTATTGGATTATTTTGTCTGCAAATAGAGTTTTACTTCTTCTTTGCCAATTTGGATACCTTTAATCATCCATTCTTGCCTTATAACTCTGTCTAAGACTTCCAACACAATATTGAACAGGAGTGGTAATAAAGGGTATCCTTGTCTGGTTCTTGTTCACAAAGAGAAAGCTTTCAGTTTCTCTTCATTGAGAGTAATGTTGGAAGTTGGTTTCCCGTATATACTTTTAATTATATTGAGGGATTTCCCTTCAATTCTTGCTTTGTTGAGTGTTTTATCAGGAATGAGTGTGGATTTTGTCAAATGCCTTTTCTGCATCAACTGCTACTATCATGTGGTTTTTGTCCTTTTTCTTATTTATGTGGTGAATTACATTGGTTTTTCTAATACTGAATCATCCTTGTATCCCTGGTATGAATACTACTTGGTCATGAGGTACTTTTTTTGTTGTTGTTGAATTCTATTGAGTAGGATTTTGTTGAGAATTTTTCCATTTATGTTCATGAGGGAATTGGTCTATAATTTTCTTTTTAAGATATGTCCTTCCCTGGTTTTGGTATGAGGGTTATGCTTGCTTTGTAAAATGTATTAGGCAGTTTTTCACTCTTAACTATATTATGGAATAGTTTGAGTAGAGTAGGTGTCAGCTCTTCTCTGGATGTTTTGTAAAATTCTGTTCAAGTTTTCTACTTAACTTTGTAAGTTCAGGTAAGTCATGCTTTGCTAAAAATGTATTCATTTCCTCTAGATTTTCAAATTTGTTGGAGTACAATTTTTCATAGTACTCTGTTATCATCTTTTTTTTACTCAATTGTTTCTGTTGTAATGTCTCCCATGTGATATATTATACATGTTATGTTCATCTTCTCCCTCTTTTCTTTTGTTAAAATTTCCAGTGCTTTGTCAATTTTAGCAATCTTTTCATAGAACCAGCTTCTTGTCTTGTTGATTTTTTTCAATTGTTTTCTGTTTTCTATCTCATTTATTTCTGCTCTAATATTTATTAATTCTTTTATTGTGGTGGCTGTATCTTTACTCTACTGTTCTTATTCTAAGTTTTGGAGATGTGTTAGTGTGTTGATTTTGGTTCTTCTTTTCGTATGTGTGCATTTATTGCAATGAATTGTCCTCTCAGCACTGCTTTTACTGTTTTCTAAAGGTTTTGGTATGTTGTGTTTTCATTCTTATTTGCTTTTAGAAATTTTTTATTTTGTCTTTTATTTGTTCTTCTACCCAACAGCTTTTAAGCAGAGTGCTATTCAGTTTCCATGTATATGATTTTGTTTCCTTGGTCTTCCATTTGTTAATTTCTAATTTTATAGCATTGTGTTCTGAGAAGATGTAATATTTTTATGTTCTTTTTGGTAATATTTTTACGTTTACAAATTTATAGAGATTTGCATTGTGGTCTAACATATGGTCTATTTTAGAGAATATTTCACATGTATTGGAAAAGAATGTACATTGTCGGGGACTGACCTCGACATATTTGTGTTGTTCACGAGTGTTTGGTTCACGAGGGGGGGAGATCCAGAGGTGATAGAGATAGCGAAAGAATACACAGACAGACAGAAAGAGGGAGACAAGGAGGCACCCAGAAACCAGGGTAGATGCATCACTGGTGGGCAGACTTGGGGCTACAGGCATCGTGGCCTCTGCAGGCAGCAACTCACTGCCCTGCAATCTTTACTGCATGCCCTCCAACCCGTAATGCACACCTGGGATGGCCTGCATCTCCATTTTATTTAGGGGAGGAGCTTCACACCAAGCTGGGAGGGACTAAAACAGGATACAGCTAGCATCAGTAATTTTCCAGACATTCAGGTAACTTTACATTGGACTTCGCTGGTTCAAATCCCAGGCCCGCAACTTGGTTTCTCAGGCTCAATTAACATATCTATAGCCCCTGAGCTCAGTTGGGGGAAGGTGAGAGGTAAGGACAAAAGCTTGGGCGGAGTCCTGCTGTTTCGGCTTCCTGAGCCAGGTCTGCAGGAGAACTAGGACGTGAGCCGCCCAGGTGAATGGGCGGCACCTGGAAAAGGATTAGGAAGATGGTTTTTTTGTCTATAGAACAAAGAACCGAGAAGTAGCTAAGATATTTTCAGTTAATCCTTTGGAGGAAGGCTTGGCCTTGCAACCTTTACAGTCTGGGCTTTAAGAGGTTCTAATATTTCTCTGTGGATAATAAGGGCTCATGTCTGCATTTAATAACTGAATACTAATATTAAAAACAATTTGCCATGACTGCCAGTGGCCTCATTTGTTCCTCAGAGCCTGCGGCCTATATAGTCCACACACGGTCTGCAACAGTGCATTTTGCTGTTGTTGGGTTGAATATTCTGTACAAATCTATGAGGTCAAGTTGTTTGATTGTGTTGTTCAGTTCCTCAGTGTCTCTGCTGAGCTTCTTTCTGGTTGTTCTAACCTTTTTTGCAAATGTATTAAAATCTCCCACTAGTATTGTAGAGATGTCTATTTCTTTTTTCAGTTCTATTAGGGTTTGATTTATGTATTTTGGGGTTCCTTTATTGAAAGCATAGATATTTATTATGGTTATGTTCTCTTGTTTAATTGACCCTTTAGTTGTGAGATAATGACCTTCTGTTTCTCTAATGTTGGTTTTTGCTTTAAAGTTTATTTTGTCTGAGATTAACATTGCCACTCCTCATTTTTTATTTCAATTAGCTTTGTATATTTTTTCCCAACCTTTAATTTTTAATTTATTTTTTTCTTTGTGCATTAGGTATGTCTCTTGATGACAACATATTAAAAATCCTGCTTTCTTATCTATTCTGCTACTCTCTGCCTCTTCACTGGTGCATTCAATCCATTGAACTTTCTGTACCTATTGATATGTATGGATTGATTGCTGACATTATGCTGTTTGATTTATGCTGCTGGTTACTTTGTCCTGTATGCCTTCCTGTGCTGAGTACATTTTTTTGTGTGTACTTCTCACTTGTGCAGTACCGAGACAGAAGAGTCTAGGGCAGAATAAAACAACAAGATTGAAATTAGGGGATCTAAGAGGTCAGTTGATGAATAGGACAACTACAAAGTGAAAGTAGGAAAAATTTAGTAACAGAGATCAAGGTGATGATGAGGTCAAGTAGATCTCAAAATAAAACAGACAGTAATAAAAAGAGGAAGAACTTAATAAAATATAGGGTAACCTCAAAAAAAAAGCTTAATACACCAAACGGTTTAAAATTAGAAAAGGTGTGTACCAGGGTTGCATTCCTTCACCATACTTATTCACTCTGTATGCAGAGCAAATAATGTAAGAAGTTGAATTATATCAAGAAAAATGTGGCATCAGGAGTGCAGGAAGATTCGTTAACAACTTGCAATATACAGATGATGCAACCTTCCTTGCTGATAGTAAAGAGGATTTAAAACATATACCAATGAAAATCAAAGACCACACACTTCAGTATGCATTGCACCTAAATGTAAAGAAAACAAAAATCCTCACCACTGAACCAATAAATAACATCAAGATAAACAGAGAAGAAATTGAAGTTTTCAAAGATTTCATTTTTGCTCAATTCAACCATCAACTCTCAAAGAAGCAACAGTCAAGAAATCCAGGGAGGTATTGCACAGGGCAAATATACTGCACAAGACCTCTTTAAAGTGTTGAAGAGCAAAGATGTCAGTATCAGGACTAAGGTGCACCTGACTCAAGCCGTGGCATTTTCAATAACCTCTGATGCATGAAAAAGTTGAACAGTAAATAAGGAAGACTGTGTAGAAGAATTGATGCATTTGAGCTATGGTGTTGCAGGAGACTATTAAAAGTACCATGGATAGCTAAAAGAACAAATCAATCTGTGTTGGAAGAAACATAGCCAGAATATTCTCTACAAAGCAGGATGGCCTGACTTTGTCTCTCATATTTTGGATATATTGTCAGGAGGGACCAGTCCTTGGAAAAGGATATATGTTTGGTAAAGTGGAGGGTTGGAAAAAAAGAAGATCCTCTATGAGATGGATTGGCACAATGACAGCAGCAATGGGCTCAGGTGTAGCTATGAATGTGAGATTGGCCCAGGACCTGGAAGTGTTTCATTCTGTTGTACACAGGGTTACTATGAGTTGGTACTGTCTTTATGAACTCTAACAAAAACAACAACATGGACTAAACATTATGATATTATTTATATAAACCAAACCAAATCAACCCATCAAGTCAATTCAGATTCATAGTGAGCCTACAGGTAAGACAGAGTAAAACAGTTCCTTAATGTTGTTGAAACTCAGAAATATTTACAAAAGCAGACAGACTCATCACTCTCTCTAGGAGTGACTGGTGAGTTTGAACCACGTACATTTCAGTTAACAGTCATATGATTAAACCACAGCATCACCAGAGTTCCTTTATTTATGTGAAGTTGGGAAATATACAAAACAATGTTTTTTTATTGTTAAGTGTGATAAAGTTTGTTCCAACTCATAGGGACTCCATACAGGGTTTCTGAGTATGGACTGTTGGGTTTGAACTACTGATCTTATGGTTAGCAGTTCAGTGCTTATCCTACAGCACCACATGCTATCCTGGAATTCCAAAACATATATTATTTATTAATACATTAATAGACAATAATAGCTCATAAAATTTCATGAGTGTCATTCCAGATAACGGTTACTGCTAAAGAGAGATAGAGGAATTAAAGGGAAATGAGAACAGTTTTACAGGAGTTTTGACTATATCTGCAATGCCTTATCTTTAATAATGAAAAACTATGAAGCAAGTACTGTGCTAAGGAGCACTGATGGTATAATGGCTAAGCAATCAACTACTATTAGGTGGGTGGTTCAAATCCATCATCACCTCTTCAGGAGAAAAGATCTGGAGGTCTGCTCCTATAAAAATTTAAACCTAGGAAAACCTATGAGACAGCTCTACTTTGTCATATGCTGTTGTTGTTCTTATGTGCCGTGGAGATGTTTCCAACTCATAGTGGCCCTGTACAGGGTTTCTGAGGCTGTAAATCTTTACAGGAGCAGAAAGCCTCATCTTTCATCATATAGGGTGTCTATTAATTGGAATTGACTTGACAGCAGACAACAACATTGTGAATTATTGGATGGAATTATGGGTATTCATTGAATTTTTCTGTATATTTACTTCTAAAAAAATAGGAGTGATAAATGAATTGTAGGAAGAGAAGAGTTTTTGAGGGATGAAGGCCAGGCAGGACTGCAGTTTTCCAACATCTTGAAATGGGACTTTGTAGAAGCAGTTTCCTGATGAATGGAAATTTGAGAAAATAGATAAACAACAATTTTCTAAAGGAGTTCTCTATTTTCTACACAATCACACACCTTTAGGAGAATTCAGTAAACACTTAAACAACGTTTAAAGATACTTTCATGTTTTATTTCTTTGATGTGGCACAGCGCTAAGATTGGCCTTGAAGATGTGCAGTTTTATTTGAATTATGCTCATTTTAGATATGTAAAAACCAAAGCTATAAGATACTATGTAATTTATTCAAGGCAAGCACAACTGGTAAATGATTGAATGAGGATTCAAACTAGTGTCTGACTCCACAACTTGTTCTCTTAATAATTCCTCCCAGAGTTTTGATATTAGTCTAGTTAAAGAGGAATAATCTGCAAATAATAGTTCTCAAAGTTTAACCCTGCTTTAGAATCACCAGGAAGGCCTATTAAATCACAGGCAGATGGGCCTCATCTTCAGAGTTTTTGATTCATGACATCACGGTGGGGCCCAATAATTTTTATTTTTAGTTCGTTCCCTGGTGCAGCTGATGCTATTTGGTCTTGGGGTCATTATGTTAAGCCAATTCCTCTTTAGGAGTCCTGGGTTTGGTGACTAATAGTTTGCCCATGTGACTTTCATCTCTAAAATAAACTCCAAGTAAATCCTAGGCTTAATAACTTTAGGAAATTAGTCACATTTTCTTACTTATTAAAAAAGTTCAATCATGGTAAAAATAAAGGTCAGTGCACATATTCACCTGGAAGAAGCTGCTATTGTGTGAATAGTCTGAACATTTTATAATCTTTAGCTAAAAATGCCAGATTTGAGATAGCCACAGATGAAAGATGACATGTAATTTTATTTCTATCGAGCTTATCAGGAGCTTGATCCAAGATTGCAGACTAGGTAGGCATGCTACACAGACCATCTACTACAGACTCAAGAAACCAAGAAAAATAGATCCAGGTCATAATCCTGGAATCCTGAGCTTCAAAGAAAATGATAAAGATGTAGATCAAGTACTAGTTAGAAAAAGAAACTCAACAAAAGCAGCAAATAAGGCGACATATGGAGCCCTGAATTGTCACTTGTTCTGGCACAGCACAGCCATTGTAAATTATTATAAGCAGCTATCTTATTGGGGAAAGAACCAGATAATCTGTTCTGCTCACTAGGACTATGCAAGTGCCAACATCTGTGACTAGTGACTATCAAGGCATGATTTTCCTCCTTAACTCCAACATTTTTCAGCAGTGGGGCCACCCCCAACCTCACCCACTCAGTGGGTAGTGATGCCCCCAGTCCCACTGCCCCATACTGCCTGGTGGTTAGCCAAACCTGTCTTCCCCTCCACACCCCACTATGACTCCCCTCTACACTACTCCAATATTCTGATGACCTGAGGTATGCTCTTTTGGAGCAAGCAAGGTATGCCTACCACCTCTGATATCAGTGATTGCCAATGCAGACTGGGTACCCTGTGCCAGATGTCTCTCTGATTGGTTATGACACTACCACACACAGACCAGTTGCTGTGTCCCTGCTGCTTCCGATTTCTTCCTTTTCTCTCTTCCATTGTTTTTTTTTTTTTTCTTTTTCTTTTTTCCTTTTCCCCACCTTTTTTCCTTTGTCCCATCCAGCAGGAGGCAGCAAGTACATCCACACTTCACAGTCACATCCACTCATCCTGCCACATCAGACATTAGGTGAGTGCCAATACTCGATCTTGCCATTGATTAATGAAAAATGTGGCCAACAACATCTCAGATTGCTCTCAATGGCTCTATTTGGACAATGACTCTACTGTGCACATTACCATCTGCTACCATACCTAGGACAGTGGCAATGAGTACCTAGGTGCTGCCAAACTAGTGAGCAAAATAACATGCCTGCCCCATTTGCCTTGATATATTAAAGAGAAATAAAGCAAAAAAAGTGGGCAAACTACAACAGCATGCAATAATCAAACAAATACATTAGCACCACAGTGTCTCAGAGATAACAGATAACCTTGATTCATACAAAGAAACAAGACGAGGTAGCTCAAACAAGGGACTAAGTTGCAGAGCCAGATAATCTTTATGAACTAAATAATAAGGACGTCAAACAGTGATATTTAGGACACGTCAACAGATTAAGAATAGTATCAATAAAAACAGCAAAGGAAAAACATGAAACTAACTCTTGAATGATACAGAAAAACAACGCAAGAACACATTGTTAAAATAAATGGGAAGATAGGAACCATAAAAAAGCAGCAAATAGCAATCCAGAAGATTAATATTAAAATTTCAGAAATAGTCAACACATTGGTTGGTAGAACTGAATCGATAGAAAAAAGAATTAGTGAAATTGAATACTAATCTCTTAGAAGAACAATCTGAAAAAAAAATGAAAAAGAGAAAAAAAGAAAGCCTAAAAGAAGGATAACTTAAAGAGAAAATTGTCAAGATTTGTTGGAAGAAAACTTACCAAATATTATTTAAGAAGTCTAAAAAATCCCAAACATAATATGTCCCCAAAAGGAAATCACCAACACATATTATCAATATTTTCTAAAAGGGAAAAGAAAGAATCCTGAGAGGAACCCTGGAAAAAACAAAATGCTACCTACAAAGAAGAACCAATCAAATTTAGCTCAGATGTCTCAGTAGAGACCAGATAAGTAAAAAGGCTAACGAGATGATATGTATAAAACCCTGGGAAAAAAGTGTCAAAGAGACTTATATATCACTTTTTTAAGGATGGTGGGAAATTTTGAGAAAGAATAATGATGATGGTTACACAATATAATGAAAATAATTAATGTCACTGAATTGTACATATAAAAAAATGTCAAAATGGCATATTTTTGCTACATATATACTCACCACAAAATAAAATAAAGAATTTTATATCCAGTAAAACTGTCCCTCAAATATTATGGTGAAATTAGGGTATTTCTAGATTAAAAAAAAATAATAAAAATAATTTGTGAAAACCAGAGCAACTTTACAAAAAATACTAAAGGGAGTCCCTGGATGAGAGAACCAACAGAAGAAGACAAGTTCTGATATTTAGACACATACCAACATCACCCAGAAACCAACCCAAATATTTTGTTAATTTCCACTAAGTCTATTTTGACTCACAGCAACTGTGAAAAATAAAGTCCAAAGACTTTATTTTTTTGCTACCATATAAGAAGGCCTCCTCTGTGTCATATACAGGGTCTGGTGGCTTGAAATTCTGTGCTTATCCTACAAAGCCACCACATTTTCAAACCTAGATATAAAAGTATCCAAAGCAAAATAAGCCTTGTTGTTGTTAGCTGTCATCTAACACTGCCCAATCCTGTGCCAATCTCATCATATTGCTGCCACAATGACAAGCAATCTCATAGAGGGGTCATTCTCTCTTTTGCTGAAACTTCATTTATCAAGTATGATATCCTTCTCCAGGTACTGATCCCACCAGGTTATATAACTGATGTAAGAGAGGTGAAGTCTGGCAATCCTGGATTCTATGGAACATTTTCGCTTTACCTCTTCCAACACAGATTTGTTTGTTCTCTGGCAGTCCATGGTGCTTTAATGTTATTCTCCAACACAATAATTCAAATTCAATTCTTCTATGGTCTTCCTTACTCATTTTCCAACTTTCACATGCATATGAGGCTATTGAAAATATCATGGCTTGGGCCAGGAGCACCTTAGTCCTCAAACTGACATCTTTGCTCTTGAACACTGTAAAGAGGACTTGTGCAGCATATGTGTCTAATGAAAAACATCGTTTGATTTCTTGACTGCTGCTTTCACGAATGTTGATACTTGATATGAGCAAAATGAAGTCTTTAGTAACTTTAATCTTTTATCCATTTCTTTTGATGTTATTTATTGATCTAGTGGTAAGGATTTTTGTTTTCTATACATTAATATGCAACCCATACTGGAGACTGTGGCCTTTGATCTTTCTCAGTGAGTATTTTAACTCCTCATGGCTTTCTTCCAGCAAGGTTGTAACATCCGTATATAGCAGGTTGTCAATGAGTCTTCCTCCAATCCTGATGCCACATTCTTCTCCATATAATCCATAGTCTCAGATTATTTGCTCAACATACAGATTAAAAAAACTATGTGAAAGAATACAGCCCTGGCAAACAACTTATTGTTTGCAAAGTTGTCTATAGTTTGTCATGATCCACAGTATGAAAAGCTTTTGCTTAGCCAATAAAGCGCAGGTAGACAAATATCTTTCTGGTGTACTCTGCTTTCAGCCAAGATCTATCTACCATCACCAGTGATATCCCTTCTTCCATGTCCTCATCTGAATTCAGTTTGAGCCTCTGACTATATATTGCCTATGCAGCCATTTTTGAATTGTCTTTAGCAAACTTTTACTTGCATGTTATAATAATGACATCTTACAGTAATTTCAGCATTCCATTTGGCATGGGCACAAATATGAATCTCTTCCCATCTGTTTTCCAGGTAGCTCTCTTCCAGATATCTTGACATAAATGAGTGCCTCCAGTGCTGCATCAGCTTGTTGAAATATTTCATTCATATTCCATCAATTCCTTGTTCTTTTATGATGCCTTCTGTGGACCTTGGACTTCTAATTTCAGTAACAATGGCTCTTGATCATGTGCTATCTCTTGAAATGGTTGAACATAGACCATTTTTGTTTGGTGCACTGACTCTTTGTATTCCTTCTATCTTCTCTTGATGCTTTCTGCATTATTCAATATTTTGCCCATAGAATCCTTCAATACTGCATGTTGAGTATTGAAATTTTACTTTAGGTATCTCAGCTTGACAATGTTGTTTGTGTTCCTCCCTTTTGCTTTTCTAACTCTTGGTCTTTACACATTTTGTTATAATATTTGACTTTGTCTTTTAAGTTATCCCTTAAAATTTTCTGTTTAGCTCTTTTACCTCCTCATACCTTCCATTTGGTTTAACATATTTATGCTGGAGAGCAATTTTCAGAGTCTCTTCTGACATCCACTTTGGTCTTTATCTTCTTTCTTCTCTTCTTAATGATCTGATTTCTTCATGTATGATTTTCTTGATGTCATCCACAATTCTTCTTGTCTTTGATCTTTAGTGTCTAATGCATCAAACCTGTTTTTGAGATGATCTCTAAATTCAGATGGGATATGCTCAAAGTCATATTTTGGCTTTCTTGTATTTGTTTTAATTTTCTTCAGCTTCAACATGAACTTGTCTATGAGCAATAGATGATTTTTTTACACAATATTCCCTGGTCTTGTTTTGGCTGATTATAGATAACTTTCTCACTGTCTCTACCCACATATGTAATAAGTTAGATTTCTGTGTATTCCATCTGGTGAGGTCCGTGTGTATAGTCTTTTATGTTATTTTAAAAAGGTATTTGCAATGAAGAACTCATTGATCTTGCAAAATTCTCTCATGAGATTTATAGCAATGTCTCCATCACAAAGGCTATATTTTTCAAATACTGGTCCTTCTCTGTGTCCAAACTTTACATTCTAATTGACAATAATTATAAATACATGTTGATTTTATTTTTGATCCATTTCAAACTGAAGAAGTTGATAGAATTATTCAATTTCATTATCACTGACTTTATTTTTTGATGTGTAAATTTGAAATTATAGTTGTATTAATTTGTCTTCCTTGTATTAAGTATATGGACATTATCCTATTACAGATAGCATTATCTTTTGAGAAAGATCTTGAAATCTTCTTTCTGATAATGAATGCAATGCCATTTCTCTTCAATTTTTTATTCCAAGCATAATAAATCATGTGATTCTCAAATTTAAAATGGCCAATACCAGTCCATTCAGCTCACTAATTCCAGAGATATAGACGTTTATACATTCCATTTCATTTTTTATGACTTCCAATTTTCCTAGATTCATAAGTTGTGCATTTCATATGCTGGTTATTAATGGGTGTTTACAGATACTTCTCCTCATTTTGAGCTGTGCCCCATCAGCAGGTGAAGGTCCTGAAAACTTTACTCCATTTGCATCATCATGCCAACATTACATTGAGGAAGCAGTTCTTGCCTAATCATATTTTGAGTGCCTTCCAACTTGAATAGCTTTTCCTCTGGCACTATATCTGAAAATATTCTGGTGTTCTATATCATGTTTAAATATTCAATATTCAAGTGCTATCAGACTGTTCCATGGCTATTCATAAGGCTTTCAGTGACTAATTATTTGGAAGTCATCCGTCTTTCCTTCTTCTTAGACTGTCCTAGCCTGGAAGTTTAGTTGAAACCTGTTCACCAAGGGTAACTAGTATTTAAAATACCAGTAGCATAGCATCCAGAATCATTACCACTCACAAGCCATTACAGTGTGTCAGATGATTGGCGGAAAGAAACCTACAAGACTGAAAACACAGAACTAGTGACATCAATTTGTGAACAGTGACAAACATAAAGCAAAAAGAGTGACAATGATGCAATTACAGAACTTCCAAATAGAGACGGCAACACAATATCAAGATACAACAGACTATTTTAAACTTGATAAGAAAATAATAAAATTCAGGATAACCTTAAAGAAATTTAATAAACCTTCATCAAACAAAAATGAAAAAAATCATGAAGATTCAGTAAATACGAAAAAACAAAGCCAGCAATGAAGGCGACATTGAGAAAATGCATAAACAAAATGAACTTATCTAAGGAAAATAGATGGAAGAAGGAAACTATTATCACCACACATACACAGAAAAATAATGGCAGAAAATTCATACTTAGGATAATTACAATGGATATAAATGGATTTAGTATTCCAGTCAAGACACAGAGAATAATAGAATAGACAAGAACACATAACCCATCAATATGCTGTGTACGAGATACACTTTGGCAAAAAATGAAAATAAACTGAAAACTAAAGGACAGAAAAACATATATCAAGTAAATACCAACCAAAAATAAACTGGAATGGTAATTAGTTTTTGATAAAGTAGACCTTAAAGCAGAAAGCAGAGATAAGGAAGAATATTATATAATAATTTTAGTGTTATCCAACAAAAGGACATAACCTTAATCAATAACTATCAGTAACTATGCACCCAATGGAAGAGCCTTAAAAGACAAAAATCAAACTAACAGAAATGAAAAAAAAAAAAAAAAAAAAAAACTCCAGAAAAATAGTTGTGGTTGCTATTGTTAGGCGTGGTTAGTCATTTCTGACTCATAGTGACCCCATGTACAACAGAATGACACACCACTCAGTCCTGCTCCATCCTCATAATTGTTGTTATGTTTGAGCACACTGTTGCTGAACTGTTTCAATCCAGCTCATTGAGGTTCTTCCTGTTTTTTGACAATCCTCTACTTTACATGTACCTTACCTGGTATGGTGCTGCAGTCTAATGCACTGGACTGCAAAATTGGTTTTAATCACAACATCGGCAATTCAAGTTTACCAGTCTGTCCTTGGAAACCCTATACAGGGTTGCTATGGGTTGGAACTGACTTGACATCACACAACAACAGCAATAACTTTACCTTGTTTGATGTCTTTTTCAGGGACTGATCCCTCCTGATAGCATGCCCAAGATACATTACAGAAAATTTTGTCATTCACCCTTCTAAGGGGTATTCTGACTGTACTTCATCCAAGGCAGATTTGTTTGTTCTTCTGACAGTCTAGGGCGACCATCAATGTGTTGGCACAATGAATTGTACTCCTACAAATGAAAAAAAAAATCCAGAAGAAATGCACAAATTTCCAGAAACACACTAACTACAGAAAGTAATACAATCTGAGATAGAAAATTTGAACAGACCCATCACAAAGGGATAAATGAACAGGTCTTTAAAAACTCCCATCAGACCTGCAATGGCTAGTGTTCTGTATCAACTCAACTAGACCTGGATTTCTAGAGGTTTAGCAGTTGAAATGTTCTTATTCCCGTGGTGATGAAATCTATACAGATATAGTTAGCTCTTGATGAGCTACCATGAACAGTCAATCAATTTAAGGGATGCTTATATTGGTCTGCTCCCAATATAATGGACACGGGGAAGGGATTCCCTCTCTGTCTTCCACTGGAGAGATGAGACTCTACAGGCTAGGTCCTTGTCCATGGGATTAGGGGTCCCCAGGTCTCAGCACACTTCACACCAACCAGTCATTCCTCTTATCTCTATCATCTCCAGGTTGCAGGGAGTCTATAGAACATGGTTGAATTCAGTCCACATCTTCATTGATTCCTTTCCCATAATTCCACTCACTAGGAGAACAACATTGTTGCCAGCAAGTTTACTTGTCTGCTCATGTGTTCCCTTTGAATTTCAGTCTTGGAGAGGGTAGGGAGTTGTCCTGAATGGACTTAATTGTTTGCCTTGATGGATCCAAGGTGAACAACTTGCTTCTTCTTGCAGTAGCCAATCAGACTGTTGTTTTTGTTTCATTTTTTCCTGCTGATTTTCCTTTCAAGAAGTATCTTTTGTTCCTCTATCCACTCCAGGACGATCTGCATGTCTTTTCAAGTGGGAATGTCCCACCTCAGAAGGTTCTTGATGGGCCTCAGGATTCTACTTAAGGTCCTATACACTACAAAGACTGCAAGAAACCTATTTCACTCGGGAAGTTCTAGAACCCCCTTTAGGTTCTCCAATGAGTTATAGGCTGAAGACGGACTTGCAAGTATTTTGTAATCATGTTTCCCAATATTCCTTTCTATCCCACTCAGGTGTCTATTTTACAGTAGTAGGCAAGGGAAACCAACATTCATAAGACAGTCAAGCATCTTAACATTATTTCCCCATTCAGTTTAGCCTTGATCCCTGTATCACAGAGCACTGTTGTTTCAAGGTTGAGCATATATCACCATTTACTTCTATCCCATTTAGACCATGCAAACCTGCCTAAGTGTTCCCCTTCTACCTTTTTCTTCCATCCTAGTCCCTTTTCTTATATATTGCCCTCCCTAACAGCCAAACCATGTTGATTTTTTTTTTTTTTCTCTCAGTATGGGTATCTTTTCCTAAGCTTCATATTTTTAATGCTTCCATGTTCTTTTTTGATTTTCATTTTCTTGGTATGTTATGAAGTATGTATTTTATGTAAGATTAACCTATCTTCTATTAACTTTTTCCTCCATTTAAAAGACTCTAATTTAATAAATTTGCCTGACCACCTCATCACCTGGATCTGTTCCTATATTTTTACCTTCTTTCCCATTGTAACTGTTTTAATCATAGGCTGACCTCCCAGATCCTCTGAATTTGTTCCTGTAGATTTTTTGTTGTTGTTGTTCTGGACTCTCCCCTCTGTTGATTGAGTTCTTGATGGTGCTATCACATATGTCAATTTCTGGTTATTATCAGTTATTGTTGATTCTCAGTCCAAAGAATTTCCTTTAGGATGTTATGAAGTGTTACGTTGGCTTTGAAAATGTCCCTTAGCTTCTGTTTATCCTAGAATATTTTCATCACACTGTTGTATTTCCTTGACAGCTTTGCAGGGTAGATGATTATTGGTTGGCAGGTTTTTATTCTCTCAGGGTTTTATATATGTCTCCCCATTGCCTTCTTGCCTGCATGGTTTCTGTTGAAAGATCAGAGCTTAATCTGATTTGCTTGCCTTTGTAAGTAACACTTCCTTTTTCCTTAGCTGCTTTCAGGATTCTCTCCTTATCATTGACTATGGACAGCTTGATTATGATATGTCTTGGTGATTTTCTTTTTGGGTCTATCCTTCATAACATTTGTTAAGCTTCTTTTTGTTTTTTAGGATGTTAGGGAAATTTTCTTCCAGCAGCTTTTCCATCACAGATCCTCTGTGATCTTCAGTGATTCTTTCTGCTCTGCAATTCCAATACTATTCAAGTTATTCCTCTTCATGTTGTCCCACATGAATCTTAGACTTTCTTCAGATTTTTTTTTTTATCCTTTTTTCTGTTTGCTCTTCTATCTTAGCAGTATTGAGAGATTTGTCTTCCCACTCACTGATTCTGGCTTCCATCGCTTCAATTTCACTTCTTTGCCCTTTCAGTGTATTGTCTATTTCTGATATTTTATTATTCATCATTTGGAGCTCTTTTTTTTGCAGGTTTTGAATTGTTTCCAATGCTATTGCTAACTTATTTGATTGTTCCTGTAGCGCTTTCCTGACTTCTTCCTTATTTTTTTCAACTCCTTTGTGGGACATTTGGATGTACCTCATTATCATTACCCTGAATTCCTTCTCAGGTAGTTCCAAAGCCTGCCTTCCTTCAAATGGGAAGTCTAGGTCTACATCCAGCTCATTTGTTTCAGTTACTCTATCTTGTTTCTGGACATATGATGATATCTTTGACTGTCTCTTGGACATCTTCAGTAATTAGATGTGTTTTCAATAATTAGATGAGTGTATGTTGATGTATTATTAAGCCTTCTGATTGCCTCCAGGTAGATGTGATCAGGAGATTTTAACTTTTCTTATTACTCAACTCAGAGTAACTGAAGCAGGTATTGGCTCTCTATCCAGTGTATAGCAGCTGATGTTGGCTCTTGCCTGGATAGGGGAATTTTATAGGGTATGATTGCAGCTTGACTATATGACAACAATTGCTATCTCTTCTTGGTTAATGTAGGGAGAGGACACGCTCCCCGAGGTAAAAGAGGAACCAAATTAAAACTACAACAGCAAATTAAAAATAAAATAAAATATTGGAGACTATTATCTATAATGAGGAGCTCTGGTAGCATAGTGGTTACGAATCGGGTTGCTAACCTCAGGGTCAGTAGTTCGGAACTACCAGCTGTTCCACAGGAGAAAGATGAGGCTTTCTGCTCCCGTAAAGATTTACAGCCTCGGAAACCCTGTACAGGGTCGCTCTGAGTTGGAACTGATTCCATGGCACATAACAACAACAACAACATTGTCTATAATAAAAAATAAATGCATGAAAATATGCGTATGAATTTAATGCCCCTCGCTCAGCTCACTAGAGTCATTCTGGGAGACCATTCACTTTAAGAAGTACCTTTGACTCCTCCCACTTATTAGATTCTGCATGCTGTGGACTTTGCTAAGCAGATACGTGTGCATGTGTAATAGAACCCTCTGGTGGTGGGAGATGTCCACTTACTCAGGTATCCCCTGTAGTCACCAGAGTGGAAGTACACAGACAGCAGCAGACAAATGAACAGGTAAAATGTTCATACCTTTATCTCCCACAATTGGTCAGACCTCTATGGTACGAGTGCTTCTCTGATCCTACTCCCGGTCCATGACACCCAAGATGGCTGCTCTTGTACCCGCAGGCAACTGCAAAATCAGGAAATACCACCTTCCTTGCTTCTGATACAAACCTCACTAGCAGTAAGCTTTTGATTCTTCTTAATATTCCTTTACATGTAGTTCAGAGTTCTGGGACCATCCCCTGAGACTGCTTTGTCTGGTATTCTGTGTTATTCCTGTTGGAGGTCTGCACCATGCTTCTTCCTAATCTGCCATCAAGCCTTGCCCCCTTCTTTCATGTCTTTTTTTCAGTTTTTATTATAGATTGAGTGATAATTTACATGGAAGACCATCAGCTTTTCATTCACCCTATCATATTTCATTTCATTGCAATGCTTACAATCCCTGCCATTTTGTTGCATCATCATTCAGCAGCATTTGTTTCCATCTCCTCTGTTTTTCTTTGGATGTACACTGAGGGTCTCAGGAATAAATAACCATTCAAACAACCAAAAGGCATACCCTGCAAGCCTCCCACCTGGCTGCCAGCCCACAGCCCCTTTCCCTCCTTGAGTCTGGAGTCCCCAGCCACTCCATCTCTCCACGTCATCGTTTCTGCCTCCATCTCTAGAGTCACTGCTTCTCTGGATAGGGTCCTGCATCCGTTCTTCTCCCTTGATGGTCCCAGGGTTCTCTTCTCCTGGACTGCAAAATCAACCACTCCCCTCCTTTTGTTATAAGACTTCTACCTTTACATTTACAACAATTGCAATCAATCCTGATAGAAATTATTCACTATTGAACCACAAGAGTCTTATCCCCCGTCTCCTTTCACCAGCCCCACCCAGACAGGTTGGAAACCACTCAGTGAAGATTCTACCTTCCCCTGAACCCTCTGAAACTAAGTTCCCTCTTGAAAGTTTTTAAGCTAGTCATTTCATGCCTTTGTACTCCACCCCCTCCATTTTGGGTAGCCAATGTCTAAGTTGCCCTTTCTTGTGTACAGAGAGGGTGGGAATGATCCTTGCTGTTGGAAAAAAGAATTTTCAATAAATATGTCATTGATCTTGCAATATTCTGTATATTATCTCCTGCATCATTTCTATCACTAAGGTCATATTTTCCAAATTCTGATCCTTCTTTGTTTCCAACTTTCAAATTCCACTCACCAGTAATTATAAAGTCATCTTGATTGAATATTTTACCAATTTCAGACTGTAAGGAATACCAGTTAATAACTTCTTCAGAAGCTGGTAGAATTCTTCAATTTCATCATCATTTGCTTTATTGGCTTTTATCTGTTTGAATAATAGTGGTATTAACTGCACTTCCTTCTTGTTGTTAAGTGCTATTGAGTCAGTTCCAACTCATAATGAACCTGTATAGGTTTTCTAAGGAGTGGGAGGAGGGGTGTAGAACTACCAACATTGTGGTTCACATGGATATTATCCTATGACAGACAGCATTTTACTTCAAGCTAGATCTTGAAATGCTATTTTTGATGATGAATGTGATGCCATTCCTCTTCAGTTTAATGTTCCTGGCACAGTAAGCCATACAGTTGTCTCATTAAAAGTGTACATTACCAGTCCATTTCAGCTCACTAATGCCTGGAATATCTATCTTAATGCAATCTCCTTAGAACCTAAGAAATTTTTTTTGGTTATAGTAGCTGTTATAACTAGCTTAGAATGTGTTATGTGTTGTAAGAAAAGCCACTTATTGTTTTGTGCATGTTAGATTCCAAAAATTAGAAAACATTGTTTATTTATTTCCTGCCTAGAAATGGTATATAATTCTAATAAAACTAGTGATCTTTTGAAACTATTTTAATAAGTCTTTTATTTCATCATATATTAGGCATGGAAATCACATTATGTGAAAATAATCATAATGATATTCACAATACACAACATTTTAATGAGTATCACTTGTGGAAGTCTAAATTACTATTGTCTCTTTGATATCTTGGTTTCCTTGTTTCTTTTTGTCTATTAGCAGTTTCATGCCTACTGTAAACTATTTGTAAAAAACCTTCCAAAACTAGATCTTAAGTAAACAGAATGGCAAAAAAGAGATTTCATTGCTTCAGTCATTTAATGTTTCATGAAGAGAATATTTTTTCTTATATATGAAATTCATTTTTTAAAAAAATATTCCCAGGGAAGAGAAAAATAAAATGTAAACTTGTGTCTTCTGAATGCATGCCAGGTAAGATTCAGCCTACAATATATGCCTTCCAGAACTAATTAAGGAGCGACATTATTTTCTATACAAACAGAATAAAAGCTTTGTGCAAGCATGTACTCAATGTGTGGAAATTCTTTCTGTCAGGACCAGCTTTCAATTTCTGGGTTCCCTTTTTCCTTTTAAGAGTATTCCTAAAATGGAGATAAACACATTCTCTGACTGTAGCATAGGTGTACCTGCAAATGTTTAATGCATCAGGGCATTTGGGAGATTATTTTAATGGATTTTTACCAAATCATGTTTTGACAGTAAATTGAAATACGTTTAATTTACCACTTTCACCTGTGCTGAAATCCAATGGCATACAGAAAAGTTCTCTCGTGAAACGACGGGGAAGCTGAAGATAAAAGGTTCTACTAAAAAAAAAAAAAAAAAAAAAAAAAAAAATTTTAATGAAAGGAACATAAACTAATCAAATTGCCATTTCTGAGGATATTGCTTCCTGTACAAGTACGTGAGTAGAAGTCATGAAGAGAGAGGGACTTTATTCCTATAAAAACTCACATTTAATTCTCTTGGTAACTGGTGAACTTTTGAACCATAGTACTGTAGTTTTGTATAACAGTGATAAATAGAAAAATATTTTTTCTTTTCTAGAAACAAAATGAAGCATTGACAATGCTTTATCTATTTACTACCTAAGAGTAAAAAAAAAAAAAAAAAAAAACTATAGGATACATTGATTCGTTACAACAACATATGCTACAAGTTGTTGTTCCTGTGTGCTGTTGAGTTGATTCCACATCTTTTTTTTCCCATGGAGTGGTGGGTGGGTTTGAACTGCCAACCTTTTGATTAGCAGCAGAGTGGTTAATCACTGTGCCACCAGGGATCCTTATAGGCTTCATACATGCATAGTAAGATTCAAATAGACATCCATTTGTCTCAGTAACTAATTAGGAGAAGGGTACTGACATTTTAAAGGATGAAAATAGTTATTAAAAAATGCTACTTCTTTGACAAGCTAACTCTGAAAAAGCAAAGAAAAAAAATAGCAAGACAAACAAAGTGAATGCCATGAAAAATCAAGGAAATAAAAAGAATTAAGTTGTCTCTTCTTTATCATTGTAAGGCTTTAAAAAGATTTCAGAATGCTTTACAAATATTAAGGAATGATTATTCACCCGTTGCATAAAGTGACATTATTAATAATTAAATGAAGAAGTTAAGAAGGTCATGAAATAATTGTACATAGGAGACTACTGAGGCTGCTGGCCCAGGTACAAATCAGGCTTGAACTTATCAGCTTTGACAGGAATTATGTGTGTATGTACTTTTCTTTTTTGGCAAATACAAATTAACACTGCCATGCATTTATCAATTCATTGTATCATGGTGGCTTGTGTATTGCTCTAGTGCTGGAAGTTATGACATCAGTATTTCAAATACTGGTCACCCCAGTAGAAAAGTTTCAGTGGAGCTTCCAGATAAAACAGACTAGGAAGAAAGTTTTGCTACAGACTTACAGAAATTAGTTATTCATACCCTTATGGGTCACAATAGAATACTGCACAGTGCAGTGCTAGAAGACTTAAGTTGAAAAGCACAACATGAAAACCAGTACAATGGATTCACACATACCAATGATCATGAAAATGACACAGGTGTAGGCACCATTTTGTTCTACATGAGATAGAGCCAACTCAAATATAGGTAATAACAACAATAAATAAGTAAGTGGATAATTAAATTATGCTATTTTCCAGGGCTGGTCCCTCTTAACAATATGCCCAAAGCATGTCCCCTTCTGAATCCATCTTGGATTTCTGGAAACTCTGTGTGTATAGCTGCACACTATTTAAAATTGTTTTTGACAAAGTTTTACTTGCATGTGATATTAATGATATTGTTTGCTGACTTGCATATTTCATTGGCTCACTTTTCTTTTGAATGGACACACATATGAATCTTTTCCAGTTGTTTAGCCAGGTAGCTTTCGTCTAAATTCTTGAAATACATGAGTGAGCACCTCCAGCTCACTGAAATGCTTGTTGTAACATTTCAGTTTATTGAAACACTTCAATTTGTATTACCTCAATTCCTGGAGTCTTGTTTTTGCCAATGACTTTAGTGTAGTTTGAACTTTTTCCTTCAATATCATCAGTCCTTGAAAGGGTTGAATCATCACTATTCTGTCAGTTTTTCATACTATGGTGGCTTGTATGTTGCTGTGATACTTGAAGAGATATCACTGTTATTTTAAATGCCAGTAAGGGTCATCCATCGAGTCCTGATGTGGCGCTGTGGGTTAATGCGCCATACTGCAAAACCATTTGAACTGCAAGATCGGCAGTTCAAGCTCACTAGCTGCTCCTTGGAAACCCTATACAGGGTCACTATGGTCAGAACCAACTCGACAGCACTTCACAACATCAAAGGGTCATCCATGGTGGACAGGTTTCAGGGGAACTTCTAGACTAAGACAGAGTAGGAAGAAGGAAAGGCAGACCACCTCTGAAAGGTTAGCCACTGAAAATCTTATGAATAACAACACAACATTTTCTGATACAGTGCAGCAAAATGAGCTCCTCAGGCTAGAAAACACACAAGATTTGACTGAGGAAAAGCTGCCCCTTAGAGTAGAGTTGACCTTAATGACATGACTGAGAACAAAGCATTCAGGATCTTTATTTGCTAGTGGGGTACAACTCAAAATGAGAAGAAATAGCAATCATTCATTAATAATCAGAATGTACAATTTACAAAGTATGAATCTAGAAAAATTGTAAGTTGTCAAAAATGAAATGGAAAGCATAAAGATCAAAATCTTAGACATTAGATAGTTGAAGTAGACTAGCTTTCGCCATTTTGAATCTGACAATCATGGATTCTTATGATGAAAAAAAAACAAATTGAAGAGGAATGGCATCTCATTCATCACCAAAAGAGCATTTCAAGATCTATCTTGAAGTTCAGTGCTATTTGTGATAGAGTGATATCCATACACCTAGAAGGAAAACATGTTAATACCACTATTATTCAAATTTATGAATGAATGACCAAAGCCACTGATGAAGAAATTGAGAATTCTATCAACTCCTTCAGTGTGAAATTGATAAAACATGGAGTCAATATGAATTAATAATTTCTAATGACTGGAATGCAAAAGTGGGAAGCAAAAAGGAAGAATCAGTAGTTGGAAAATGTAGCTCTGGTGATAGAAGTAATACTAGAGATCACATGATTGAATTTTGCAAGACCACTGACATTAATTGCAAATACCTTTTTCAAAAACATAAATGGTGCTGTAGGATGACCACTTGGCCATGAGATCGTTTGAACTGCAAGATTGGTGGTTCAAACTCACCAACCACTCCTGGGAAACACTGTACAGGGTACTATGAGTCAGAACTGACTCAACGGCACTTAATAACAACAATAACAAATGGTGCCTATTCAGGTGGACTTTTACAGATAGAATACACAGTCAAATAAACTATTATCTGTGGGAAGTGACAGTGAAGAACATCAATATGATCAGCTAAAGCAAGACCAGTGGCTAACTATGAAACAGATGATATGATCATATGTAAGTTCAGACTGAAGTTTAAGAAAATTGAAACAAGTCTATAAGAGTCAAAATACAACCTTGAGTATATTCCATATGAATTATAGAAGCCATCTCAGAAACAGATTTGATCACTGGGCATTAGTGATAGAAGATTAGAGGAGTTGTGCGAAGATATCAAGAACATCATATATGAAGAATGCATAAGGTTATTAAAAAGACAGGGAATAAAGAAAGACAACAACGGATGTCAGAAGGATCTCCGAAGCTTGACTATAGAGAAGCTAAAGCAACTGTCGATATTAAATGTTGATGTTAATGAGCTGAAAAGATCATTTCAAAGAATTACTCGAGAAGACAAAGTAAAATATTATAATGAATTGTGCAAAGACCCTGAGTTAGGATCCCCAAAGGGAACAACACACTCAGCATTTCTCAAGCTGAAGGAATCAAAGGAAAAAAATCAAGTCTTGGGTTGCAGTATTGAAATGGCACATGAACAATCAATAGAATATGGAAGGAATACACAGAGTCCCTGTACCAAAAATAAATTGTCAATGTTCAACCATTTCAAGATGTTTTTCTGGGAGTCCTGATGTGGCACTGTGATTTTATGCACTCAACTACAAAGTTAGCTTGAACCACAGAGCTTGTGGTTCAAGCTCACCAGCCACTCCTTGGAAACCCTATACAGGGTCACTATGGGTTGGAACCAGTTGGATAAAACTTAATGACAACAACAACAGATGGTATATACAGCATTCTTCACCAGGCCATAATTCAAAGGTCTCAATCCTTCTTTAATCTTCCTCTCGTTCATTGTGCAGCTTTCACATGCATATGAGGCAATTGAAAAAAAAAAAAAAAAAAAAATATATATATATATATATATGGCTCTGGTCAGTCATATCTTAGTCTTCAAAGAGAAACATTTATTCTTTAATGCTTTAAAGAGATCTTTTGCAGTAGATTTGCCTAGTGCAATGTCATTTGATTTCGTGACTGCTGCTTTAACGGGGTAGTTGTAGATCCAGGTAAAAACTTTTTCTGTGTGATAAAGTTTGGTGTCAACTTGACTGGGCCAGAGTGCTCAGTGGTTTGGCAGTTGAGATGTAGTTATTCCCCATGATACGATCTAATATAATGGAATCAACTCTATGATGAGGTCTGCTATGAGCCCCAAATCTATTGAAGGGAAGATTCTTTGGGGGTGCGGCCTGTTTCCAGTATATTGGTCATTCAAATACACTGGACTTTTTTTCACTGCTGGGCCTGGATCTTGCATCTGACTCCTTTCCTGACCTCCAGTTCTCTTGGCTTTAGCTAGTGACCTATTTTATTATCTGCCAATCCTGCGAGTCATCAACAGCTAGCCTTCTTACCTGTCAGACCCAAATGCCTGTCTGCCTGTCGTCTGACCTGTCAACCTTGGTTCATCAGTCCTGCAACTATATCTGTCAGAAGCCTCCAGCTTGGCATCTAACACTTTTAAGCTACACTGGTTTTACTTCTTTAGAAAACCAAGTTTAAGGCATTTAGTACCAGGATTGGTTCTAGAGAAACAAAATCGTAAAGATTGGATTTCTAAATTGGTTCTCAAGTCTAACTAATTTTAATGGCACTGATGACTATGCTTCTATTAATAGACAGAGTGCTGGTAATCTGAGAGGGCACTGTTAATATGCAAAATGTCACCACTTACAGATCAAATATGGGTGACAAGAGAGACTCTGGATGATTGTGTGTTTGATGTTATTGGTGTTAAGTGTTATTCATCTTGGTGCAACTCATAGTGACCTTATGCACAACAAAACAAAACACTGCCCAGTCGTGCACTATCTATACAATTCTTACGTTTGAACTCATTGCTGTTGCCACTGTTTCAATCCATCTTGCTGGGGGTCTTCCTCTTTTCTGCATACCCTGCACTTTACAGAAGTATGATATTCTTCTCTAGGGACTGGTCTCTCCTGATAACACATCTGAAGTATGAGAGACAAACTCTTGCCATCTTGACTTAGAGAGTATTCTGGCTGTAGTTCTTCCAACACAGATTTGTTTGTTATTCTGGCAGGGCATAGTACCTTTAATATTATTTTCCAACATCATAATTCAAATGCACCAAGTCTTCTCTGGTCTTCCATATTCATTGTCCAACTTTCACATGCATATAAAGTAACTGAAAATGCTATGGCTTAGCTCAGGTGCACCTTAGTCCTCAAATTGATATCTTTGCTCTTTCACAATTTAAAGAGGTTCCATGCGGTAGATTTGCTTAATGCAATACACAGTTTTGTACTGCTGATTCCATGGGTGTTGATTGTGGCTCCAAGTAAAATTAAGTCTTCAACAACTTCTGTCTTTTTTCCATTTTCTTCATTTACCATGATGTTATGTATTGGTCCCATTGTGGAGATTTTTCTTTTCTTCAGTATTTCTTCATCAGAAAGTATTTCAAGTTCTCTTCACTTCTAGAAAACAAGGTTGAATCATCAGCATATCACAGGTTGTTAATGAATCTTCATCCAATCCTGATGGCACATTTTCTTTATATAATTCAACTTCTAGGATTATTTGATCAGTATACTGACTGAATACAAGAATACAACCCTGACATACATCTTTCCTGATTTCAGACTATTTAGAATCCCCTTCTTCTGTTCTAACAATTGCCTCTTGGTCTATGTACAGACTCTTCATGAATACAATTAAGTATTCTGGAATATCCATTCTTTATGATATTGGTTATTATTTGTCATGATCTACTTATTCAAAAGTCTTTGAAGTCAATAAAGGACAAATAAACATCTTTCTGTTATCCTCTGCTTTCAACCAAGCTCCATCTAAAGTCAACAGTGATATCCTCTTCTGAATTGAGCTTTAATTTCTGGAAATTCTCTGTCAATGTACTACTGCAATTAAAAAAAAAAAAAAAGTTATCTCCAGTAAAATTTTACTTCCATGTGATAATAACAATACTCTTTGAGATTTCTGAATTCTAGTGGGCCACCTCTTCTAGAAATGGGAACAAATATGCATCTCTTCCAAGTGGTTAGCTGTCTTCCAAATCTTCTGCAAAAATAAGTGAGTGCCTCTAGTGCTGCATCAATTTTTCAAAAGATTTCCTTTTGTATTCAGCAACTCTGGGAGTCTTGTTTTTTGTTTGTTTGTTTGTTTTTTGCTTTGTAGTTGTTTTTTTTTAAAACCAATGTCTTAAGTGCAGCTTGGTCTTCTTCCTTAAGTAATTTTGTCAGGATTAAATTTATAGGGAAGCTAGTTGGTTGGTTCTACTGATAATAGATTAAGTAGTAAAGGAAAGAGACTATCTCAGGGCTTAGGAGTTAAAGCTCAAGCAATGTATATTGTTGTTATGTACCATAGAGTAGGTTCTGACTCATAGCAACCATATATAAGAATTTCAAAGAGCAGCTGGCAGATTTGAACTGACAGTTTTGTGATTAGCAGTCCTGTACCTTGAAAGGACATTTTATTTCTTATATTAGTAGAGCTGATAATGCTGAAAACCAATCCTAGAATATTACCATAAGTGTGGATGAATTACAATGCTAACTAAATTCCCAATCTTGAATTATGTGTGATGTTAAAGTGAGGGCATAGATTGAAAAGAAAAAGGGATTCTGAAATGTGAAATGGGGACATATGGGCAGATAATCAGGAAATTAGGGACATTGCACTCCTAAATTCTGTCAAATCACTCTTTCCAACAGTATCCTTTCACCTGAAGATTACTCTTTTTGTTGTTGTTGTTGTTGACCCCATTGTCAGTAAAACCATAATTCCCTCTGCCCATACTTAATGAGATTACCCAACTCTGTCTACTGAGATGATGCCTGTGGTATTTTCTGGGGGCATTAATTAAGGTAGATATCTTGGAAAACATTGTTGAATGTTCCCAGGGAACACATACAATAATTATTTCTTTGAAGCATATAACTGGCCTTAAGTCCTAGTGAGTCACAATAGGTGAAGTACAGATTGTGATACAGGAAGAAGTATGCTATACTTCAAAAGAACTGCTTGATCATTCTAATATGTACAACCACAATCCTGGGTAATATATGTGGGAATAGTAATTATGATTTTTGGAAAATGACACAAGGAACATAAGAATGAATCAGTCTGAGTTTATTGATATAGGCCACTAAGCACAGATATGAGTCCTGGTGTTGTGCTGTAGGATAAACTCTTGACAGCTAACCACAAAATCTGTAGTTTAAATGCACCATCTTCCATATGCCTACAAGAAACATTAGTTAATACCATTATCATTCAAATGTACACAACAACCACTAAAGCCAGTGATGATGAAATTGAAGAATTCTACCAGTTTCTTCAGACTGAAATTGATCAGACATACAATCAAGATGCATTGATAATTACTGGTGATTGGAATGCAAAAGTTGGAAACAAAGAGGTAGGATTCAGTAGTTGAAAAATAAGGCCTTGGTGATAGAAATTATACTGGACAGCACATGATAGAATTTTGGAAAACCAATGATTTCTTCATTGAAATTACCCTTTTAAAACAACATAAAAGACAACTACACACATGGACCTCACCAGATGGAATATATCTGTGGAAAGAAATGGTGGAAAGGATCCATATCATCAGCCAAAATAAGACCAGGGGCAGACTGTGGAACTGACCATCAATTACTTACATGCAAATCCAGTTGAAGCTGAAGAAAAAATTTTACAGTTGATGAGAGCCAAAATATGACCTTGAATGTATCCCATCTGAATTTAAAGGTCATTTAAAGAGCTGATTTGATGCATTAGACACTAAAGACCAAAGACAAGAAGAGTTGTGGGATGACATCAAGAATATCATACATGAAGAGAGCAAAAAGTCATTAAGAAGACAAGAAAGAAGGAAAAGACCAAAATGGATGTCAGATGAGACTCTGAGTAAAGATGCAAAGCAAATGGAAGAAGGGAAGAGGTACAAGAGTTGAACAGGAAATTTCAAAGATCAGATGGAGAAGACAAAGTCAAATATTATAATTGACAGAGAATTTGCATAGGTTTAAACCAGATTCAGAAGAGGACATGGAACAAAGGATATAACTTCTGATATCAGATGAATCTTGGCTGAAAGCAGAGAATATCGGAAAGATGTTTACATGAGCTTTACTGACTCTGAAAAACCTTAAGATTGTGTGGATTATGACAAGCTATGGGCAACATTGCTAAGAATGAGTATTTCGGAACACTTAATTATGCTTATGAGGAACCTGTACACAGATCAAGAGGCAATCATTTGGACAGAACAAGGAAACAACAAGTGATTTAAAATTAGGAAAGGTGTGTGCCAGGGTTGTATTCTTTTACGATACTTACTCAGTTTGAATGCTGAGCAAATAATCTAAAAACTGGATATATCAAGAAGAATGTGGCATCAGGATGGGAGGAAGCCTCATTAACAACTTGTGATATGCAGATGACACAATCTTGCTTGCTGAAAGAAGAGCAAAGACCACAGCCTTCAATATGGGTTGCATCTTAGTGTAAAGAAAACAAAAATCCTCACCTTTGGACCAATACACAACATTTATATCAATGGAAAAATATTGATATTGTCAAAGATTTCATTTTTCTTGGATCAGCCATAAGCACTCATGGAAACAAGAGTCGATAAATCAAATGATACATTGTATTAGGCAAATCTGCTGCACAAGACATCTTTAAAGTGTTGAAGAGCATAGAAGTCAGTTTGAGGACTAAGGTGTGCCTAAGCAAAGACAGGGTATTTTCAATAATCTCATATGCATGTGAAAGTTGGACAGTAAATAAGGAAAACCATAGATGTATTGATTAATTTAAGTGATGATGCTGGACTTCCAAAATACAAACCAATCTGTATTGAACGAAGTGCAACCATAGTGCTCCTTAGAAACAAGGATGGACAGACTTCGTCTGTCATACTTCACACATTATTAGAAGGGAACAGTTACTGGGTAAGGACAACATGCTTGGTAAAGTGGAGGGTCAGACAAAAATAGGAAGAACATCGAGGAGAGGGATTGGCAGAAGGCGTAGTAATGATTGTGAGATTGGTCCAGGACTGGGAAGTGTTTCATTTTGTTGTGCCTAGGGTCACTATGAGTCAGTACTGACTTGATGGCATCTAACAACAACACCAACTACAATTGGGGTACCAGAAAAACAAACAGCTGTGCTGGAAGAGGTACAGCCAGAATTCTCCTTGTAAGCCATGATGATCAAACTTCATCTCTATACTTCGGATATATCAAGAAGGACCAGTCCCTGGAGAAGGACATTATGTTTAGTAAAGTTGAGGACTGGACAAAAAGACAAAGACTCCCAACAAGATGGATTGGCACAGTGGTTTTCCCTACCATAATAGCCCTTATTTCAGGAAGTTAGCAATAATATCCCTAGGTACACATTTCTTAGTCTCTCTGGATCCCTTCTTCTCAGACTCACAATTTGGAAAGAGTCACTCCTGAAAGTGAGTTTTATTCTATGACTGAAATTCAAAGAGAGCACATGAGCAGGCATGTAAGCTTGCTGGCGACCATATTGGTCTACTGGTGAGTAGAAAAAGGGGAAAGGCAGAAATGAAGAAATGCGCTGAGATCAACCATGTTCCATAGACTCTCTTGGACCTAGAAACGAAAGAGAGAAGAGGAAGGGCTGATTGGTCCAAAGTGTTGTGAGACCTGGGGACACCTGAGGCCATGGACAAAGACATAGCCATGGAGGGCTAGAGCTGAGAGTGAATTATCCAGCTGACATGAAGTGAGGGGAAATGTACAAGAACACTCAGACTTGCAGATAGTACCCATTTGACCTAGCCTTGATCGCTTGATAATCAGAACTCGACTTGTTGTTAAGCACCGTGGAATTGGCTCCAACTCATAGTGACCCTGCACAGGGTTTCTGAGGCTGTAAATCTTTATGGGAGCAGAAAACCTCATCTTTCTTCCATGGAATGGCTGGTAGTTTTGAACTGCCGACCTTGAGGTTAGTAGCCCGATTCATAACCACTATGCTACCAGAGCTCCTTAGAACTCGACTAGAGGAAGATTTAAAAAAAAAAAAAATTGATAAAGGAAACAAAGGTAAATTGCTACCATTTGATGAACTTGACCTATACTCATGGATATAGTAGCTCAAAATACCAACATAGAGGGAAGAAGTCTTCACATCAAGTATCAATGCTATCTCCTCTGTACACAGGATAGATAGGGACGGGCAACTTCGACATTCACTACCTAAAATGAGGGAGCGATAAAGGCTGGCTTACAAGTTTTCAAGAGGGAGTTTAGTTTAAGAGTGTGTGAGGGAAGCTAGAGTCCCCACTGAATAATTTTCATCTTGTCTAGATGGGTCTGGTGAAAAGAGATGAGAATAAGATTCTTACGATTCGATGATGAGTAATTGTTATCATGAATAATTGAGACTGTCACAATAGTAAAAGTAGAAGCTTTGTAACAAAAACGGGGGAGGGGGGTAGTTAATCTTACAATCCAGAAACAGAGGACTCTAGGACTATCAAAGGGAGAAGAGCATAAGAGGAATGCGGGACCCTGTCCAGAGAAGCAGTGACACCAGAGATGGAGGCTGAGATGGGGACATGGAGAGAGGGAACAGATGAGGACTCTAGATTCATGGAAAGAGAGGGACTGAGAGCTGGTGGCCAGGAGGCAGGCTTGCAGAATGTGCCCTCTGGTGGTTTAAATTATTACATATGTCTGAGTGTTTTGTTTGTTTGTTTTTTTAAAAGCGCTAAATGAGTAGAGAGAAATACTGTTAATTGATGATACACGGAAAAGTTTATAATCATTGTAATATAATGAAGTATATGATTTGTTGAATGTAAAACTGATGATCTGCCCTGTACTCTTTCACTCAAATCACAAGAAAAACTTAAAATTAAAAAAAGTGGGTTTTATGTGACTGAGAAATCAACTTTTATTTCAAATGTACCATCATACATTTGGAGTCCTGGTATAGTACTTAGGATAAGCACTCGACTACAAAATTGGTTTGAACTGCAATGTTCATTGTTCATTGTTCAAACTCACCAGACACTCCTCAGAAACCCTATATATAATGTGTTGAAGACAGCACTTAACAACAGCAACAACAAATCATTCATTTAATTATGTGTTTGTTACCACAGGTAGTATTAACTAAACCTTTTGTGTTCCCATTTTCACCCAAAATATAGGGATAAAATAAACATAATACCTACCTCATAGAGCTATTATTAAGTAAATGCACATAATTAATGCCATATAAATCATACCTACTGTTCTTATATTATATATGTTTTTATGTTATATAATTATATTATACAATGTTCTAATCTATTATTTGAGAAAGTAGTTCCCTATAGGTGAAATTTTGATATTAACTATCATTTTTCCACTTAGGAAGTCACAATCCTAAAACAATGTAATGGGTGTACAAAAAAAGAAAAACACAATGTTAACACAAGAAGAAAGGTATGTGCTGATGTTGCATCCTTTCACCATACTTTTTCAATCTGTATGCTAAGCACATAATCCAAGAAACTGAATTATTTGAGGAAGAATTATATGAGGCATTAGGATTGGAGGAAGACTCATTAATAACCTGAGCTATTCATGATGAAACCTTGCTTGCTAGAATTGAAGAGTATTCAAAATGATGACAATCAGAGACGACAGCCTTCATTATGGTGTGCTCCATAATTAAAAAAAAAAAAAAAATCATCACAAATGGATATGACATCAGCACACATCTTTCCTGGTGTGTCAAAATTGTGTATACCAACTACGTTATTTTAGCATTGTTGAGTTCCTAAGTGGAAAAATTATTGTTAATATCGGTTTCACCTCTAGGGAGCTACTTTCTCAACAACATATAGTTGGTTATGTGGACCTCACTGATGGAATGCACAAGAATCAAATCTATTACATCTGTGAAAGAGATGATGGTCAAAAGGCCATGGGTCAGCTGCAGCTCAGCTATGTAAGGTCAATTTGAAGCTGAAGAAAAGTAAAGGAAGGCCACGAGAGGGAAGAACAACCTGCATTTAGAGATTATCTCAAAAATAGATTTGACAGAATGAACACTAAAGATTGAGACCAAATGTGTTGTGGGTTGACACCAAGGACATCATCCAGGAAGAAAGCAAAAGACTATTAAAAAGACACAAACAAAAGAGAAGACCAAAAAGGTTATCAAAACAGACTCTAAAAGTTGCTTTTAAATATAATGTCGTTAAATACTGTGGAGTCGACGCTGACTCATAGTGACCCTGCACAGGATTTCCAAGGCTGTACATCTTTACGGGAGCAGAACACCTCAGCTTTCTCCTGCGGAACCGCTGGTAGTTTTGAACTGCTGACCTTGTGATTGGCAGCCTGACTCATAAGGTAACTCATGTTAAAGGGAGATGGAGTGAAAGAGCGCAACTGAAGACATCAAAGTACAACTCAAGAAGACAAAATAAAATATTATTATGAAATTTGCAGACACCTGGAATTAAGAAACCAAAATTGAAGAATGCATTGCATATTTCTTAAGGTGAAAAAACTGGAGAAAATAACTTCCAGCTTTGTGTTACAATATGGAGGGATTGTATGGGCAAAATTTTGAAAGACACAAGAAGCATTAAAATAAAATGGAAGCATAGAATCAGCCACTGTACCAAAAAGAATTGTTCAATAGTCAACCATTTCAGGGAGTAGCATGCATGCAAACTGAAAGTGTGTGGAAGAGCGGGAGTATATTCACAACTGTATGTACGATATTTGTACATGAGTATTTACCTTTGCTACAAATATAGCCATGAAGGTGTTGATACATACAGGGGACAAAGTTATGAAAACTTCTTAGATGAAACAGGACACGTTGAGGGACTGAATCACTGGACCTGGGAATGAAGGGACCATAGTCTCATGAGACACCAAGATCAATTGGCATAACATAGCCCACAAAAATGCTATTCTACATTTTATTTTGGTGAGTTGTAACTAGGATGTTAATAGCTTGCTAACAGCCATCTAAGGTGCAACTAGAAGAAGTGCAAAAGGAGAGTGAGTAAAACCAAAAATATATGGAAAAAATTAGACCAATGAACCATGCAAACATTGGTGTCCATAACCCTGATTCTAGAACTACATGGTTCTTGGCTACCACCACCAACTGCTCTGAAAAGGATTATATTACAAGGTCTTGGATAGAGTGGGAGAAAAAGGAACATCAAAATTCAAAATCATAAAACAGACAAGTCTTACTGATAAGATAGAGATTGATGAAACTCCGGAAACTATGGCTCTTAGAACTCACCATCATGACTTAATTTAAAGCTAATGAAACAGATTCGTATAAGGAGAAAAATAATACTAGTGAGAAACATGTCATCAGGAGGGACCAGTGTCTGGAGAAGGACATCTTACTTGGTAAAGTACAGGGTCAGTGAAAAAGAGAAAGACCACCAATAAATTGGATTGTCATAATGGCTACAACAATGGGCTCAACCCTAACAGTAATTGTGAGGCTAGCACAGCACCAGGCAGTATTGTGTTCTATTGTACATAGGGTCACTAAGTGTCAGAACTGACTCAATGGCCCTGTTGGCTTTGAGATCCATTAGGAAAAATTCTTCTGAGTATATAGGAGCTGAGAGACCAAAAACAAAACAAAACAAAACAAAAACCAGAACTCATTCTGAGAGACATTAATTTATTACAGAAAAGAGAATAAAATAGATGGTTGACTAAACAAGTAAATTTACCTACCAAGGGTGAAACACAACTTTTAGTGGCAGCCACCTAGACAATTTAGTTTTCCCAAGCAAGGGGCAGGGGCTAAGGTCTTTTTATACTATAAAATATATAAGGTTTACTAGCATAAGAGAAGTTAAAGGTGGTTTGAGAAGCTACAAGAGGTAGGAGAGTCATAAAGTACAGAGTTGTTTGTTCCCTCCTAGAGAACAAAGTGTGGCGCTGTGGGCTAAAGCATCAGACTGCAAAGTCATTTGAACTGCAAGGTCAGTGGTTCAAGCTCACCAGCTGCTTCTTAGAAACCCTAAACAGCGTTGCTATGGGTTGTAATCGACTCCATGACACTTAACAACAACAGAGAACAGAGGGGTTTCAATAAGCATAGTGAAAGTAGGGGCTGTGAGCGCCTTCCTATCATATGCATAATGAACAGGAGAACAAGAAATTTTGTAGTGTGGTGGTTATGAGTCGGGCTGCTAACCTCATGGTCAGCAGTTCAAAACTACCAGCAGTTCTGCGGGAGAAAGATGAGGCTTTCTGCTTCTGTAAAGATTTACAGCCTTGGAAACCCTATACAGGGTTACTATGAGTCAGAACCCACTCTACAACACACCACCACCATTACCACTAGCTGGAGGAGGGGCTATCTGCATAGATAGCGTAACAGGGGCAAGGAATAAGAAATATGTTTGGATGTGACCTTAGCGTGACCATTTTAAAGCATTAAGTTTGTGTCCCTACAGTCCCTAACAATATACTATAGTTATATTTTCATATAGTGACAAAATTATACATATAGATTTGGTAGGTGTTTTCTAGTCATCTTTGCCATCTCAGCAGTGTTTTTCTTGTTTTGTTTTTTAAAGTGAATTATTTTTATCTTATTCTTTTCAAGAACGAATGCACACAGATAAATCTTATAATTTACCATATCCCAGTTATGAAATTATAAGTGCCAAAATAGAATTAAGTTCATGGAAATGAATTTGCAAATTCCTTGCCTTTCTAAGTCAATGTTAATCTGATGGCACCTGGGACATACTAATTACTGGCATTGGTCACATGGAGCCAAATGTGGGGTGTTTTCCTCCAAACACACTGAATCAATTATATAAAAAGCCTTCCTCACTGGGATTACTTTTTTTCTGAAAACATTTCCAAGAAAATATAGTTTAATGCATAGATTTCTACCATACTTCACTATTAATGCTTTTGAATATCTCTTTTTCACATAAGTAAAAATATGTATAATGAGAATGCCCTATATAATACTGCTAAGAAAAATTTTGGGGAAAGCTGCTTTTGAATATAGTTAAAAAGCCAATTTGAAGAAAATTTTAAATGCATTTAACTATAAAGTTATAAAAGTGTATTAAATGCAATAGGTCCATGCCATGCTAACCTTGGAGCAAGAGACTCATTGGAGTGTGATTTATTCATTACTAACCTCTTGACAGTCCAGCATTATAATTCATCAGAGAAAATGGCTGTGTAGAGGTGATATTTGAGGGTTTCTAGCAAGGACTTCTCTCAAAAATTCTTTTTATAGATGTATGAAATTTCACCGGGTGAAGGGCTATGCTTTGGGTCTTTATTATTTTGAAAAGGAGAGTGGTATAGTGGAAACCTTGGATTTGAACTCTATCTCTACCATTTCCTAGACATGGCCTTAGATAAATTACCTACCCTTCCTGAGATAAAATTCCTTTATCTACAAAGTCTCACTCACAATGTCTGACTGGTAGCATGTTTTTGTGAAAATTAAAAAGACAAAGCAGTGAACATTAAAGCACCAACCATTATTCCTGGAAAGTAATAGTCTCACAACAATTGAAGAAACTTCAAGAATTTCACATTTGAATGATATCTTTGAGCTAACTAGTAAGGAAACTATGTTCTTCTTGATCTTAATGTAAGATAATTAGTGTGGGTGATGTGTGTAAACAATAAAGAGAAAATATAAATGGAACTTTTAAATAATTTCATAATAAACTTTTTTTGTCAATTTTGATACTTAATCCCTCCTCTGAAATTCTAATCTGAGGAATAATTGTTAGCATTGAAAAGCTATATATAAGATGCCCCTTTGTTGTTTTGTTAAATGTCTTCTAGTCGGTTCAGACTCATAGCGGTCCTTTGTAGTGTTTCTGAGGCTATAAAACTGTGATAGACGAAAAATTCTCATCTTTCTCCCTAGGAACAACTGGTGGGCATCAACACTGGCCTGTGGTTTATAGTCCAGTGCTTATCCCCTTGTAGTTCACAATCCAGTGTGTAGTGTATGGAGTCAACATGCTTGCTGTTGTTAAGTCTTGTTGAGTTGGTTCTGATTCTCAGTGACCCTCCCTGTGTAAGGTTTCCGAGAAGCAGCTGTTGGGTTTGAACTGCCAACATTGTGATTCGCAGTCCATTTCTGATCCTTCAGTGCCACACATTTTGTTTCATGGCATTGGTTGAAATTGCTACAATGCAAAATCACTTATCCTACTTCCTACCTGCCTTTTGCACTTCTATTCCTCCTTTTTTCCTATCCCTTCCTGTCTTTTGAACTTTGTCCTTGAGCAAATGCTGCCCTTTTGATGTCAAATAGCTGATTATTTTGAGGAGTGCTTACCTCCCTAGTGCTAAGCTCACCTTATAGATAGATCTACTATTTGGATTGGAAATGGAACCATGGGAAGAGTTCACTTGCAAGTCTGAGAAACTCTCAGATTCCACCACCTCTATCCTTCCAGTGAACCTACTCTTTGTTCTTTTTCCATATAAAATAGAAAGCAGGGGATGTTTTTAAAAAGCATAATACAACATTGGATAGAGTACTATGCCATCATTGAAAATGACAATACTATAAAAGCAAAAGTATACTAATGTGTATACTTCTATGTCTAGAAATATAAGATTTGGGTGAAATGGAGCAAAGTACTCACAGGAGATATTTTTACTTTACTCTTTTTTTTTTTTTTCTGACAAAAGTTTTGTTGCTTTTACAGAAACAAAACAAAATAAAATAATGGGTGAAAGATTAATTTTTCATAGCCAATGTCGTTAATTCTGGTTAACTCTGGAGCTCTGGTAGCATAGTGGTTACGAGTCAGGCTGTTAACCTCATGGTCAGCAGTTCAAAACTACCAGTAATTCTGTGGGAGAAAGATGAGGCTTTCTGCTCTAATGAAGATTTACAGCCTTGGAAACCCTATACACTTGTCCCTACGAGTCGGAACCGACTTCACGGCACATAACCACCACCACCTATGTCTTTAACTGTCTATAGTCATTTGTGAGTTAAAAGCATTCACCATGCTGCCTAGTCTGATAATAGCTTTTATTCATTTCCAGCTCCAAAAACTAAAATCACCAATTAGACACTGATAAACTTAGTAGGTCTGGGGTACTTGCTTTTTAATGAGGAGGCTTCAATAAGTTCATGGAAATAAAAGATAATGGAATTTTTCCATGATATTTTTCCACTGAAGCCCCCTCATATGCATTTTGTGCATTTAGATGTGAAATCATACTTTAACAGAACTTAAGATATTCGTAGCTAATTCTTAAATTGAATAATGATTCACTATATCTGAAAACAATATTGGAAAATGATAAATTAAAGCTCTGGATAATATTCTCTTTTTTGAAACCTTCCTTAAACTCTTAGTTGGCTTATTTCACAGTGGGGTTCTAGTGTTATCTGAATCTCGACTTGCCCCAAGACAATGGCATTATTAATGCCAAGCTACAATTATCTGGCATAGACCTGGAGAAAGCTCACCAATCAATATTCTGATTATTATTTTTTGTAATATCAGAAAAATGTTGTTGTTAAGTGGCGTCAAGTCGGTTCCGACCCATAGCGACCCTGTACAGGGTTTCCGAGGGCTTAAATCTTTACGGGAGTAGAAAGCCTCCTCTTTCTCCCGCGGAGCGGCTGGTAGTTTCGAACCACTGATCTAAAGGTTCGCAGACCGATTCGTAACCACTATGCTACCTAAAAATGCTTCATTGTTTTAAATTAATGTTTTTTGGTGAAAATGTACACAGCAAGTTAGGTTCCTCTTTTATAATTTCCACACAAGTTGATCGGTGGCATTAGCTATATTTTTCACACTGGGTCAACATGCTCCTTAATTATTTTCTTGTTCTATTTCTCATACTCTAGTTCTCTGCATTCTTATCTCCTCATCATTGTTTTAGATTAAATGCTAACGTTTTGGACTCATACAGGTGTGTTTTTGGTAAAGCACCAGTATAACCAGTAATAGTCTTTATTTTGTATGTAACTCTGCTATTCTGTTAAAAGGTGATCTTAGGGGACAGATTTGATTTAAGATTAAAAGAGTGACTTAAGGTAATAATTTCTGAGAGTTGCCCTCTGGTCTCAGGTGATTCAGTTACTTTGGTTATTTTTAACAATTTGAGTTTTGTTCTGTATTTTTCTCTCATTTTAGCCATAGCTATTTATTGTGCTCCTAGGCAGCTAGGTCATTGGTGGTAATAGGCCACCATCTAGGTCTTCTGGTCTTAGGGTGTTGAAGTCCTGTAGGATATCAGCTTTGTATACTTGTTTCTTTTCTAATATTTTGATTATCTCTTTACTCTTTTGCTGCTAATGAATAAAGGCCAATAATTGTATCTTAGATGGCTGCTTGCAAGCTTAAAGATCTCAGTTGCTATTCACTTCACTAGGATACAGAACGTGAACTTTGTGAACTGTATTAAGCCAGTTTACTGAGTTGTCCCATGAGACTATGTCCCTAAGTCTTCAAATCAAGAAAACTGATTTTAGAAGTTGTTTGGTTATGCCTGAGGAGTATCAATAGTTGTGTCTTCAAATAATATATGTGCCTACACACATATCTGTATTTACACACACACACACACACATATATATATGTATATATCCGACTCGATGGCACTTAACAACAACAACAACAACATATATATATATAGTCCTGGTGTGGCTCTGTGGGTTAATGCGTCAGACTGCAAAGCCATTTGAACTGCAAGGTTGGAGTTCAAGCTCACCAGCGTCTCCTTGGAAACCCTATACATGGTTGCTATGGTTCGGAACCCGCTCGATGGCACTTAACAACAACAAGAATATATATATATATATATATGTTCTTACACATGTGTACATCTGTACCTTCCCATCTATGCATATGCCGATATTCATCCTAATGTAACACTGTAGAATAAACACTGGACTTCTAGCCACATGTTGTCAAATCAAACCTACCAGCCACTCCTTGGAAATCATATAAAGGGTCACTATTAATTGGAGTCCTGGTGTGGCACTGTGGGTTAATGCACCAGACTGCAAAGCCATTTGAAGTACGTGGTTGGTGGTTTAAGCTCACCAGCCACTCCTCAGAAACCCTATACAGGGTCACTATGGGTCGGACCCGACTCAATGGCACTTAACAACAACAATAACAAATGAATTGAAACATGTTCTGTTGCACTTAGCCACAGTAATAAACCCATCCATATGTGATTGTAGACTCAAATTTTATACACTGTTTGATTTGGTGCTCTCTTATACATGCCAACTGCTTTCACAGAGCCATCCTTGTCTCATGAGTGCTTTTCAGAGCAACATTTCCTCTGTTCATGTTATGCTCAATGCACCCACATTTGGTACTACATTTCCAATTACTCAAAATAACGAGTATTTATACATTAAAGCATGCTTACTTCATCGTTCCGTCCTCTTCCTAATACACAACACTAAACATTGGTTTATATATATATATATATTCTTGCCTTCTTCCACCACTTGTCTGTCAGTTTGTCGTATTGTGGTGGCTTGTGAGTTGCTGTGATTCAGGAAACTATGCCACTGGCATTTTTAATACCAGTATGGTATTCATCCATAGTGTACAAGTTTCAGATGAGCTTCCAGATGAAGACAGACTAGGAAGAAGAAGTGATGAACTACTTCTGAATATTTAGTCACTGAAAAACTTATGAATAGTAGAAAAACATGGTCAGATATAGTGCTGGAAAATGAGACCATTGGGTTGCAAGTCATTCAAAATGCTACTAGGTAAGAGCTGCTTCTTCAAAGTAGAGTTGACCATGATGATGTTAATGGAGTAAAAGCCGCGAGAGTAAAGCCTGTGGGACCTTCATTTGCTGATGAGGCACAACTCACAATGAAGAGAAATAGCTGTAAATATCCATTAATAATAGGAGAATGGAATGTAAGAAATATGAATCTAGGAAAATTGGAAATTTTCAAAAATGAAATGGAATGCATAAATATTAATATCATAGGCATTAGTAAGCTGAAATGGACTGGTATTGGTCATTTTTAATCTGACAACCACATGGTTTACTATTGTGGGAATGACAAATTGAAGAGGAAAGATGTTGCATTCATTATCAAAAAGAACATATCCAGATTAGTCATGAGATACAACAATGTCTGTGGTAGGATAATATCCAAGCACCTACAGGGAAGCCTAGTTAATACCACTATTATTCAAATTTACGCACCAACCACTAAAGCCAGTGAGGATGAAGTCGAAGAATTGTATCTACTCCTTCAATCTGAAATTAATCAAACATGCAATCAAGATGTATTGATCATTGCTGGTGATTGGAATCCAAAGTTTGGGAAAAAGGAGGAAGGATCAGTATTTGGAAAATATGGCTTTGGTGATAGAAATGATGCTGGAGACTGTATGACAGAATTCTGCAAAATCAATAATTTGTTCATTTCAAATACCTTCTTTACACAGCATAAGAGATGATTGTACACATGGACCTCACCAGATGGAATACACAGAAATCACATTGACTACATCTGTGGAAAGAGACGATGGAAAAGCAACATATCACCACTCAAACCAAGGCCAGGGCAGATTGTGGAACAGACCATCAATTGCTCACATGCAAATTCAAAATGAAAATGAAAACAAGTCCATGAGAGCCAAAACATTACCTTGAATTTATCCCACCTGAATTTAGAGATCATTGAAGAACAGATTTGATACATTAAACACTAAAGACTGAAGACCAGAAGAGTTGTGGGATGACAGACATCAAGATCATCATATATGAAGAAAGCAAAAAGTCATTAAGAAGACAAGAAAGAAGGAAAAGATCAAAATTGATGTCAGAAGAGACAATGAAATTTGCTCTCCATCGTAGAGATGCTAAGCAAATGGGAGAAATGAGGAGGTCCAAGAACTGAACAGAAAATTCCAAAGATCAGCTTGAAAAGACAAAGTCAAATTTTACAACAAAATGTGCAAAGATCTGGAGTCAGAAA